>NW_017675659.1:38123-53902 GCF_001879085.1 Nicotiana attenuata
CAAAATGCGGGGCTTATCCCCTGATGTCCGCCAAAGTCCATCCTATTGCCCTTTTTCGCTTTTGGAGCACCTCCACAGTGGCCTCGACCAGCAAGTTAGTAAGGCAAGAAGAAAGAATAACTGGAAGAGTAGAATTAGAGCCCAAGAACTCATACCTGAGGTGTGGAGGAAGTGGTTTCAACTCCAACACCGGTGGCTCCTCAATTGATGGCTTGGTTGGCGGAGTTTTGCGATTTTCAAGATCCAAAGATAGTTTCCTAGGCTCATATGAATATGAACCCATTCCATGCAATGCATTCACGCACTCCACTCTACCGGCATCATCATTGGCATCCATGTTAAGAAGCACGGCTTCAAGAGGGTCTTCAACATTGATCAAGGCACTTGTGTCATCCACTATCACCGCCGTGACAATGTCCACAAATGAACACACCTCCGTACTATTGGGTTGCCTCATTGACTTGCACACATGAAATACCACCTTCTCATCTCCCACACGGAATGTTAACTCCCCTGCTTCCACATCAACCAATGCCTTCCCCGTAGCTAGGAAAGGTCTTCCAAGAATGATAGGCACTTCGAAATCCACTTCGCAATCCAATATGACAAAGTCGACCGGCAATATGAATTTGTCCACCCGGACAAGCACATCGTCGATTATACCTAGAGGCCTCTTCATCGGCCGGTCCGCCATTTGAAGTCTCATGGAGGTTGGCCTAGGTTGCCCAATTCCCAAAGTCTTGAAGACTGAGTACGACATCAAATTAATGCTAGCCCCCAAGTCACATAAGGCCCTAGCAAAGTCCGCACTTCTGATAGTGCAAGGAATAGTGAAAGCTCCAGGGTCCTCAAGTTTCGGGGCCATAGAATGCACAATCGCACCAACTTGGTGCGTCATCTTTATTGTCTCACACTCCATAGAATGCTTCTTGGTGACTAAATCCTTCATAAATTTTGCATACCCAGGCATTTGTTCAAGTGCCTCCACTAAAGGGACATTGATTGTGAGGCTCTTCATCATGTCTATGAATTTCTTGAACTGATTGTCGTTCTTTTGCTTTGCTAACCGCTGAGGATATGGTGGAGGTGGTCTAGGCAAGGGTGCCTTTGCCTTGGGCACCGCCGGCTCGGGTATATCAATGATGTGTTCCCTAGACGGGTTCACGGTCTCTTGAGTCTCTACCCCGACCTCATCATCAATATCAATCCGCACATCATTTGTCACTATTGGTTCAACCACATTGTCAACATTCAAAGGTGCTTCATCATCATGCAACTCAAATTCATCATTCACAACTTGATTCTCAACCGAGGCATGCACATCACCGCCTCTTCCACTCCTAGTTGTAACCGCCATCACATGATTGTTACCCCCCTTCAGTAGCGCACCTTTTGGGCGGGTATTTAAAGCTTGAGAGATTTGTCCTATTTGCACCTCTAGGTTCCGGATAGATGTGTTATGCGAGGCCAATTGTGCATCAAAATCTTGGTTCTTTTTCATCATCTGCTCGAACGTCATTTCTATCCGTCCCATATCACTTCCAGAAGAACTAGGCCCTTGTGACTGAAAGGGGGGGGGGGGTTGGATTGTTTGGTTGTTGGAACATGGGGGGCCTTTGAAAGCCTTGCCCCCCTACCACCATTATTCCACCCTCCTTGATTGCTATTGTTGTTGTTCCAATTGTTGTTGTTCCCATTCCAATTGCCTTGGTTATTACCTTGATTACCCCAATTGTTGTTTTGATTGTTATTGTTCCAATTGTTGCCACCCTATTGTTGATTATTGTTATTCCAATTGCCGCCTCCTTGTTGATTGCCCCAATTGCCTTGAGGGCGCCATTGTTGATTTCCTTGATTTCCTCTATTTCCTTGGTAGTTATTGACATATTGGCACTCCTCACTTTGATCATCAAAACACTCGTTCGAATAACCACCACCATCATTGTTGTTGTCAAACTGCTCACCATTACCTTGAGGTTGTTGTTGCCCTCTTTGCCTCCTTTTTAGCATAGAAACATTCTCCATTGCATTGACTTGGCGCGGGTTTTGTACTTGTTGCAATTGCGCCTTCGCCAACTGATTCATTGTTGTTGTAAGTTCGGCAATAGCTTGGCCATGATCACTCAACTCCTTGTGCAAATGGATGACCGTGGGGTCACCTTGGGGTACATTCGCTCGGCTTTGCCATGCCGAAGAGGTGTCAGCCATTTCATCAAGTACGTCATATGCCTCTTGGTAAGAAAGTTTCATAAAGTTCCCATCGGCCAATTGGTTCACAATGCATTGATTCGTGGTGTTGATGCCCCTATAGAAGGTCTGCCGGATCATCGCCTCAGTCATGTCGTTGTTAGGGAACTCCTTCACCATTGTTCTATATCGCTCCCAGATCTCATGCAATGGTTCCGTTGGCATTTGCTTGAAGGCTAGAATCTCGTCCCGAAGAGCCGCCATATGACTTGGAGAAAAGAACTTGGCAATAAATTTGTCCGCCAATTTATCCCATGTGGTGATAGAATGATTTGGTAACCTTTCTAACCAGTCCAACGCTTTGCCATGAAGAGAAAACGGGAAAAGCCTCAGTTGCAACGCATCCTTTGACACGTTTGTTTGTTTGCTGCCCCAGCAAGTATCTACGAACCCCTTCAAGTGCTTGTATGCATTTTGGTCGGAGGCGCCCGTAAAATATCCCCTTTGCTCGAGCAAGGTCAACATGACATTTGTGATTTGAAAGTTCCCCGCCCGGATTCGGGGAGGAACGATGGCACTCGCGTACCCTTGATTAGGAAGAACTCTTGGGACCGCTCTTGGCGGTGGCGGAGGAGGGTCTGGAATAGGATTGTTGTCATTTACATTAGCATTGACATTTCTGCCTCTCCGTGGTACTTGAGGTACCGGAAGCTCATCTTGCTCAACATCTTCAACCTCCTCCCCCGCCAAGGCATTGCCAAGAGGGTCATTTCCGTTTAGAGCCATGTGTACCTGATGGATCAACACAAATAAAGTTAGTAAAAAGAAGGAAAGAGAAGCAAAACACAAAACTAGCTACACAAATAGTCAACACTGTAAGCTCCCCGGCAACGGCGCCAAAAAGTGATCGCAGCGGACTCAACCTTAGGAAGAGTGGGCGCTAATACTTTTACCCAATAGTGGTATCGGGGTCAATTTCCACAGGGAGCTAGAAAGGGAGTTGGATATTTGCTTAGCCTAGAAATGCGTGTTTGCTTCTAATTGATCTTCTAACATTTTGGGTTGTTATGATTATCAACTACAATTTAACAACTACTAATTATAACTAAATTATGCTAAGATATTAATTCTAGGTTGTATGCAAGATAGAGAAAGACGCTAGGGTCGTGGCACTTACCTAGGTGGTCAACTAACGGGTAGAGATTCCTAATACAAGAATGATGATTATGGGACTTATGCTATAACCGTTGCACGATTGCACTCACTCTCACACCTCTCGGTAGAAAGAGTGATATTGCCCAATTGACTCTCTCGAGACCAATTGGGTAGGCCAACAAGCCCAAGCAACTTAGGGTTCAAGTTGGGTAATTACTCTCTCGAGGTTTAACCCATTAATTGGGACTACCATTCTCATGGGTCCATCCCAATTCCTTGTTGGGTTAATTTTGGAGTCATAGACACTCTTTTTCAAGAAGAGTCAAGACCCACTAAGCTAGACTTAGTGTTTGCAACCACCAAATCCTAGTTAAATCATAAAATTAACCCAAATAACAAACACCCAACATCATTCAAGCATTAAACAATCACACCCATTAATTACCCACACTAGGGTTGAGCCACAACCCTAGCTAATGGGTTTAGCTAGACATAATAGCAACAGAAATTGAAGAAGTAGTAGATAAAATCAACATATTAATTAACTAGAATGTTAATCTACAAGAATCCACGATAAAACAAGATGAAAATGCCCAAAATAGGCTAAAACTTGAGTCTCACGAGTGCAGCTGCTCTCTGATATCTAATGCTTAACCTAAAAATAATAAAATATTCTATTTATACTAGGCTAGAAAAACTGGACAAAAATACCTCTGCGGGGCTGGCGCGGACCGCACAGAAATGCAGCGTGGCCGCGTAGGGGTCTTGGTCTTCGATCACTCACTTCTGAAGCTGGGGACGCGGACCGCGCAAAAAGGTAGCGCGGCCGCGCAAGCTAATAGGCGCGGACCACGCAACAATGAAGCGCGACCGCGTGGACACAAGCGCTCACCGCGTAGAAAGGAGCGCGGACCGCGCATGGATACCCTTGAAATGTATACTCTCTGAATCTCCTAGCGCGGCCGCACAGCAAAACAGTGCGGTCCGCGCTAGGTCCTCTTGTCCCCACTTCAATGATTTTTTGACACTTGAGCAGGTTTCACTCCGTTTCGAGCCAATTTTTGACTTTTGTCATCTTGTCGCTCAAACCTGCAATCAAGCGCACTTTGTAAGCATTCTGGGTCTATTTTATGACAATTCATACATAAAGCATAGGCGAGTATGGGCATAAAACGTGTTACAATCACAGTTATCAGCAGCTGCTGTGAATGGAAGTTATCGCTACATGTGCTTGAGTTACGTGGTAAATCGGATAATTGCACTTGAGGTTGCAGGCATGGGTTACTACAGCTAGTTCGGGTCTATTCAAAGTATAGGTGTGAGGTTTTGATCGTATTGATGGTTTCAGAAGTGAAAATGTGGTTCTATGGTTTATGGGCAAGATTGGATTGTGTAGTTTTAGTTATAAGGTGTTGTCGGACCTATATGAGATAGAGTGATGTGGGATCACCCCCGGGTATATGTATGGTAAGGTTATTCAGCGAGTGTCTGGCTTTTAGAACAACTCTGGGTACGTTCGAGGACGAACGTTTGTTTAAGTTGGGGAGGATGTGACGACCCGACCCGTCGTCTCATGAGTTACTGCCCCGTTTCCCCCATTTTTTGCTTCTTTATGCTTCGTTATCCGTGTCTTGTGTGATCGAGTTGGTTTGGAGAAGTTTTGGCAAGAAATGAGACACTTAGTCTCTTTAAGGAAGGTTTAGTTTGGAAAAGTCAATCGGGTGTTGACTATTGTGTTAGAGGGCTCGGATATGAATTCCGATGATTCGGTTAGCTTCGGGGGATGATTTGTGACTTAGTAGTGTGATCGGAAGTAATTTTGGAGGTCCGGTGTAGAATTAGGCTTGAATTGGCGAAGTTAGTATTTTGGCGAATTTCGGTTGATAGGTGAGATTTTGATCCGAGGGTCGGAATGGAATTCCGAGAGTTTCTGTAGCTTTTTTAGGTGATTTGGGTTGTGTGTGTAAAATTTCAGGTCATTCGGAGGTGTTTTGGTTGGGTTTTTGATCAAATATGTGTTTCGGAAGTTTTAGAAGAACTTAGGCTTGAATCCGATGTGAATTGATGGTTTTGGTGTTGTTTGAGGTGTTTTGAGGATTGGAACAAGTTTGGGTGATGTTTTAGGATGTGTTGGTGCTTTCGGTTGAGGTCCCGGGGGCCTCGGGTGAGTTCCGGATGGTCAATCGGACCAATTTTGGCATTTGGGAGTTGCAGGTTTTCAGTTCATTGTTGCAGAGGTTTACCCTTCGCGTTCGCGTAGGGTGAGTCGCGAACGCGTAGAAGGAATTTGAGGGCCAGGAATTTAGGCCTTCGCGTTCACGTTTGAGGCTCGCGATCGCGGAAGGTTAGGAGATCAGGCATCGCGTTAGGAGGAGGCATCGCGTTCGCGTGAAGGTCTTCGCGTTCGCGTATAAGGGCTGAGGTCCAGTGGTGAGTTGTTCTTCGCGTTCGCGGTTGAGGGACGCGTTCGCGTAGGTTTAGGGACCCAGGGCTTCGCGTTCGCGTGTGGGATACCGCGTTCGCGAAGGGTAAATTGGTCAGTGGAAATGTTTGTTCATCGCGAACGCGAGTGGGCCCTCGCGTTCGCATAGAGTAAAATGTCAGCTGGCAGAAAGGTTTTTAATGATATTTCATCCGCGAGCCTAAGTTATTTTCCTCCATTGTTGAGCACCTTGAGAGCTTTTTGGGAGGAATTGAAGTGGGTTTCGACTGGGATTGATTGGAGGTGAGTCCTATGAACTAAAAACACGATTATATTGTGAAATTAACCTTGGAATTCATGGAAACTTGGCAAAAATTGGAAGAACTAGGGCTTGGATTTCTAAATTTTAAATTGGGATTTGATGGGTCATTTGAGCTCGAATTTGAGAGTTCTTGGTATGTATGGACTCGTGGCGAGATAAGGAACCCGTTGGTGTGAAAATTTCTGAGATTCGAGAAGTGGGACCGGGGCTCGGGTTTTTGCTAATTTCGAGATTTTGATATTTTTCGATTGTTTTCGATTGGGTATTGTTTCCTTAGCATATTGTGACGTATTCGTTCTAATTTTGGTTAGATTCGACGCGCGTGGAGGCCGATTCGAGAAGAAAAGGCGTCGCGAGCTAAAGAAGTAGCCGGCTCGAGGTGAGTAATAGATGTAAATGATGTCCTGAGGGTTTGAAGCCCCGGTTTTGCACATCGTAGTGCTATATTGAGGTGACTTGCATGTCGGATAGCGAGCGTGGGGTAGAGCACCGTTGGGGATTGTGACTCGGTCCGTCCCGGTAGATGAATATACTGCGTATTTGACTGAAATTTACTTATTATCATTATAAGTTGAGCTGATTGCTATATTTGGGCTTCGTGCCAACTGATTGAATCCTTCAGGGATTGCTATTACTGGTTTCTTACCATTTTTACATACTATTGAACTCAATTCCAGTAATTAATACTATTTTTGCAAACTCAGCCACATTTTCTCAAACTTGAAACTTAATTAATATTTTTAATGAATTCTGGGCTGAATATTTCTATATTACTGTGCCCGAGGGGCTTATGTGATTCTGGACTGAGTATGGGATCGGGCTGCGCGCCGCAGCGGTATTGTATTGATATTGATATGATGCCGAGGGCCTAGTTGATGCCACGAGATGACTTATTATTGCTCTTGGGCCGTAAGGGGCCCCTCCCGGAGTCTGCACACCCCCAGTGAGCGCCGTCGATGATAAATAAATGGAGCGGGCTGCACGCCGCAGGGGGTACTAGAGAGTACCGAACTATGTGTTGCATTTCATATTTGACTGTCATTTACTACTTATCTGTTGTAGTATTTCCATAATTGTTTTATTAGTTTACTGACTTATTACTACTTGGTTTAAATTGCTGTATTTATAGAATTACTTTGTGCCTATTCAGGATTTCTTATTCTCAGCCTTTATTTATGTTTATTACTCACTGGGTCGGAGTACTCACATTACTCCCTGCACCTTGCGTGCAGATCCAGGTACATCTGAGGCTGAGCGAGGACTTCTCTGCCAAGTAGCATATCCGGGAGTATCAAGGTAGCTGCATGACGTCCGCAGTCCTGATTTCCCTTCTATCTTATTGCTTTATTTCCGCATTTCTTTAGAACGATATGTAGTAGGTTGATACTCATGTATTAGAGGCTCAAACTCGTGACACCGGATTCTTCGGGCTGTGTAGTAGTATTGATATTTGGGATTTCCGCATGTTTTAACTCCATTTCAGAATTTCAGTATTATGACTTAGAAATTTATCTGCGTTAATTAATTCATGAACTGGATAAAAATGGTTAAGGTTATTAAATTGGTCGGGCTTGCCTAGCAGTGTGTTGGGCGCCATCACGACCGGGGTTGGGGTCGTGACATATACACCACTCTATCATGTACTCCTATCCTCAACAGACTATTTAACTTGTCACTACACAGTTTCTCTTATACCCTATAGAAGCTTGTGTTGCAGAACTTCTTTGAGCTTGCCTACAGCCCGTATATTACAAATGTATGCTATCTCTCTAGTGATGCTCTTACCATCTCTATGTATCTTATCAAATACTCTATGGTTTCTTTCAGTCCATATACTGTACAGAGTTTCAGCTAATGCCATTCGCAAGAACTGCCCTTCAACAGATTTCTTCTTTGCTTTCTCCACAAACCAGGATACTAGCTGATCCCACGGCTTTACTTGCATCTGGATATCTAACCAGTTGAAAATTTTTGTCCATAATCCAATAGTGACAGTACATTTGCAGAATACATGGGCATGAGTCTCTGGATGAGTTCCACAAAAAACACATGTTGGATCCACATTAATGTTCCACTTGATTAGCCTGTCAGTTGTCAGCATTATTGCTTGTATGATCAGCCACATAGAGAAGATTGCTTTAGGTCTAGCTAGATTCTTGAACATGATTACTTTCCACTCGACTTTAGCTAATGAACCAAGTTTTTGCAAGTACAACTGTTTGATCATATTGCATTTGTCTTTATCACCCTGCAGCTGTGGGCTTGGACCAGCAACAGTCATGATCTTTTGAACCATCCAACTTGCTTGCTTAGGCACGTTGATATTAGTTAAAGGGTTCCCCTTTATAAAATACATATGAACCCGTTTGACCCATAATCTGTCTGCCTTTGTTGCTAAGTCCCATTGTAATTTGAGAATGGCTGCTTTGTTCCAGCTTTTGAGGTTCAGGATGTTTAGCCGTCCATCACTCTTGGGTTGACAGACTCTCTCCCAGGATATCAATGCTCGCTTGGTAATGACTTTAGTTCCTGACAACATGAAGCTTCTACAATATGCTTCAATGAGTTTGATCACCTTGGAGGGTATCAGAAATATTTGAGATCAGTAAGATTGTACTCCAAAAAGTATAGTTCTAATAAGTTGAACTCTACCAACATATGACAACTTTCTTGCAGTTCAGGATGATATTTTAGCTACTATTTTGTCAATCAGTGGCTGCCATTGTGTCACCTTCATCTTTTTGGTAGTAAGAGGTACTACCAAGTACCTAAATGTTAGTTCACCTTTCACATAACCCAGTTGCTTAAGTATAAGTTCTTGATCTACATTGCACACTCCACCAAAGTAAACTGAACTCTTGTTTAGATTAGCTTTTAGCCCAGATGTTGTGGAGAACTGATCAAAACATTGCTTCAATATTTCCACAGATTGATTATCACCCCTAGAAAACAATAATAGATCATTAGCAAAACTCAAATGAGTAATGCCTAGTTTCTTGCACATTGGATGAAAGTGGAATTGCTTATTATTCTTCAGATCAACGAGAAGTCTACCTAGGTATTCCATTTCTAAGGCAAACAAGAATGGGGACATTGGGTCACCCTGTTTGAGACCTTTAGCAGCAGGAAAAGGCTCAAGTAGCTCTTCATTTATCAAGATGGAATAACACGCACTATGAATACAGGATGACACCCACTGATTGAATTTATGAGGAAATCCCAGATCCTCCATGATTTGTATCACATAACTCCATTCTAAACTGTCATAAGCCTTTTGCAAATATACCTTGATCATACATCCAGGTGATATATGTTTCCTTGAGTAAGCCTTAATCAGTTCATGTGCTAAAATGATATTATCAGCTCCTTTTCTTCCTAGGATGAAACCAGCCTGAGCTCCATCAATCAAGAAACCCATTACTTTCTACAATCTTGATGCTAAGATTTTGGAGATGATCTTATACAACACAGAACAGCAAGAAATAGGTCTGTAGTCCTTGATATTAGTAGGGTTGGTGATCTTAGGCAATAGAGTAACTGTAATACAGTTAATGGCCTTTGGCATCATACCTGTAGCAAAGAACTCCACTATTGCTTCATATACATCATCCTTAATAACCCCCCATGCTTTCTTGAAGAAGACAACATTATACCCATCAATGCCAGGAGCTTTTTCATTACCAGTATCATGCATACATTCATCTACTTCTTGTTTGGATATATCTTTGACTAGTTCTACAGCTTGTTAATGCTTCAGTTGAGGTCTATTTTCAGAATTTTCATGTTAACAGCAGGTAGAGTTGTAGTTGCAGTTCCCATAAGGGACTTATAGAAATCAACTATCTCCCTCTTGATACTCTTAGGGCCTGTCAGAATTCACCATTTAGTGCTATTAGAGTAGTAATATTTTTCCTGCTTGCTCTGTCTTTCATCATTGCAAAGAAGTATTTATTGTTTCCATCACACAACATTAATCCAATGAGTTCTTGATTTATGTTGTAGTATCTTCTCTTCAATGCTTGACCATTTTTCTAATTGAAATCTGGCCTCCTTCTCCATCATCCTTAACTGATCTGAGTAACCTCTATTCATTTCTTCTTGACATTCAATCAGATCCTTTCTTGCTTGATCCACCCTCTCTGTTATATTCTTGAAGTTTCTATTATTTAAGTTCTTAAATATAACTTTCATAGCTTTCAGCCTATACCAGATAGTAGCTAGCTTGTAAGATTGGTGCTCTCCTTGCCATCCTTCATTAACAATACTCTGAAATTCTTCATGCTCAGCCCAAACATTAGAAGTCTTCTCCCATTTGCCCATTTGTCCAGGTAAAAAATTCCCCTCTCCAAGGGATTTCAGACATCATTGTGTCTAAACAAAAGCTTGCAAAGTCTTGAACATCTACTTGTGTTGGTGCAAACTTTGATACTCTATGTTGAGTAGAGATAATAGCATTAAAATCCCCCCAGAGTAACCATGGTTGGTCAATGATTTGTGCAAGGTTTTTAAGCTTTTGACACATCTCATTTCTCTTCTCTAAGCTGTTATATGCATATACCACAGTCATAGTACACCTGACAGTAGAGCTACTAATGGTACATTATATAAACTGAGCATCTGTTTGTATCCCATCCACTTGCCATATATTTCTGTCCACTAATAGTCATATTCTTCCATTAACCGCATGATCATAGTTATGTACTAAGTCCCAATTTTTTGCAATCTTGGGGGCAATAACAGAAGCCTTATGTTGTTTGATTATATTCTCCATTAAACCATCTAAAGAAATATGATTATCTTTTAAGAATTTGGCCAACTCCATCTATCTGTATCTTTGGTTTGCCCCCCTCACATTTCACATGAGAATTGTCATTTGGAGGGATCTGTTGTACCACCTCTATCTAGTGGTTGCTTATCCCCTTGACCTCCTGATAGAATCCCAAATGTGTTATGTGTGACAATTGAAAAATTCATACCACCTACAGATTTTCTTGGAGTTGAAACACTATTCTTTTGTCTCAATACACTATTATCATGCCTTTTAGCCTGTGTGGTGCCCTGTGTATTTTCCACGGATTTTCCAGCCATTATAATAGGGACTGTACTTTAGGAGGTATTGTTTCAGCATTATTAGGCTTAGAAACATCATTTGGTTAAATTGATTCTTGACGCTTACTTGTATTCTGTGGTATACTTCCTTTGCTTCTCCATTCCTTTGCTGGCTGGTGAAATTTGCCATACACTTTCTAAATCTTCCGAGGCTTCCCTTGGACTTCCTCATTGTGTTTGCATACATGCCCCAGCTGTTGACAATCTGAGCGAAATTCAGGTTGCCATTCAAACCTCACCACTTGATTGTACATCTTTCCAGAAGGATCCTGTATTGTGACTTCAGTTGGTAATGGCTTAGTGATGTTCACTTCAATCGGCATCCTAGCAAATGAAATTCTCGATTGATTAGCTGTACATTCATCAGCAAATAGTAGCACTCCAATAGCACTTTCCAGTCTGCTTAGCGAGTCTTTTCCCCAATAAACCATAGGCAAGTTAGGGAAAGAGACCCATAAGGGTATCTCTTTGAGAAACACTGTATCAAATTCTATGTCAGGAGACCATTTCTTCAGGATGATAGGTCTATTATTGATTGTGTAGGGCCCTCCATACAGAATTTCCTTGAGGTCATCTTCCTCTTTGAATTTTGCGATGAAATAGCCCTTGTCATGCCAAAACAATTCAGAGCATGAGGCTTTTGACCAATTCTGGTTAATGTATCTCTTCATCTAATTATACCCTGGGATTTCTCCTATTACCGCAGCAATCAGAGAATGCTTCCACTTCTCAACTTCTTTCGCAGTCTCCATGGGATCTAGTTGAATAACCACATTACCATCCACAATCGTCGGAGCTATGTAAGACAGAGCAAGGCCGTTAGATGCTATCCGATTTTTAGCGAACAGATTGACCCACTCCGGAGCAATTGGATCTTTGTTAGCCTTCAAATTCTGCAGATTTTCATTTGCATGTGCATTTAGTTGTGGATGTACCATAATCGATACACTCGAGGTTAAAGCCACACATTCACTCAGTACTTTGTTCTTTCCACTATCATCCTTAGGCAATCTACTGTCTAATTCTACTAACTGTGTCTGGGAATCAGTAGAGTGAGTGAGATTACCATTTTCAATCCTTCTATTTTGTTGAACCACCCCTGGATCTACCACTGATGTCGCCGCCTGTGTTTGCTGAGAAACGAACTAAGCTGATGGAGATGTAGTTGTTAGCGAGCTTCCGAGAACTAGTATCGGTGTCTTCCTTGGCCGTCCTGGTTGATTTTCTTTGCCCTTCGCCATTGACAACCACCGCTCCCGCCAAGCGTAAACGCAACTTGGAGAAAAGTCAGTGGGGAGGGAATTTTCTAGTGTTCTGATCTTTGCTAAAGTATTAATTACTTTATCATTTGATAATTAAATTAAAGAATTTAATTAGTCAAATAAATTTAGTTATTAGTCTAAATGAAATATTATTATATTCTGTGCTAGCACAAAGGATATATAATATTATAAATAAATTAAAAAAATTATTTGGAATAGAAAATAAATTATTTTTCTTGGTTGAATTATATATATATATATATATATATATATATATATATATATAAAAATTAATATTGATTCATATAAAGGCTATATATATAATATTAGTTAATTTACCAATTTGGAATTGGAAATGTAAAGTTCACAAAGGACGTATAAATTGAATCCAACATTAAGTTGGATTGACGAGAATCCAATTTTAAGTTGGAGGAATGGATTCGGCAGTCACTTTTTCATGAAGACGTGATTTTCCAAAATGTTTATTTTTGGAATAAACTTTTTAACTAAGTAAATCATTACCTTAACCAAATAGGAAAAGGGTTTATAGGTGATGCTATATAAAGGGTGATGGAAAAAATTTGTCGTATTAATTCTTGAGAAGAAAAATACAAGTACAAGAAAAGTGTTTCTTGTTCTTCTATCTTTGAAGTTGAGATTTTTGAGAAAAATTTCAACACAATATTTCGTTAAATTTGTTAACGGGTTTCATTAATCAAAGAGTTGATAGCAAGGATCGATCTCAATGTGGATACGCATAGTGTCTTCGCACTATCGAAGAAAATTGTGAAACGAGGCTCTCTTCACCAGGTACATCTCAAATCTGATCTTTGATATGTAAATAAATTCTAAACACGAAAAGATTTGCCAAGGATTGTTATTGTCTTCCGTTGCGTGTTGCAAACACCTATGTGCAATCCTTCAGATCCAAGATTTAGAGGTTCCGAATGTAACAATCAGTGGCGAAGCCACATGGTAACACTACTAGAATTCCGAAAAAAGACGACCAAACTTTAGCGACCGAAGTTGGTCTGAAGAAAAAAGCGACCAACGTTGGTCGCTAAACTAGCGAAAATAATAAAATAAATAGTTGAAACAAATTAGCGACCAAGGTTGGTCGCCACTTGGTCGCTAAATTAGTCAAAATATTGACTGGACTGGTCAGACTTGCTTGGTCAAAGGTTTACTGAGATTAGCGACCAATGTTGGTCGTTAAAGTGGGACCCACCTTCAAAATTTTAATAATTATATTATTATTTTAAAAAAATTATAAAATTTAAATATATTTAATTTAAACTTTGCGACCAACGTTGGTCGCTAACTAAAGGGTAGGCAGATTGCGACCAACTTTGGTCGCTAAAGTGGGACTCAGTTATAAATTTTAATAATTATATTATTAATTTAAATATTATATAAATATAAATAAATCTAATTTAAATTTAGCAACCAACTTTGGTCGCTAACTTAATTTCATGTATAATTCGCTACTAAAGTTGGTCTCTATTCAGGTCAACAATGGTCAAAATTAAAAATCACTTTTGTATGTACTATCTAAATAATATAAATGTAAGCCGTTAATACTTTTGTAATACAACGGATGAATAGTACTAGGAAGCGTGCGTGTGTGTCTATATATATATATATATATATATATATATATATATATATATATATATATATATATATATATATATACATACTTACGCTGTACTATGCACTAAGTATAAGTGTATTAGGTAATATTATATTGAATATATATGGTGTATATATATATGTACACACACACACACACTTACGCTGTACTATATACTAAGTATAAGTGTATTAGGTAATATTATATCGAATATATATGGCGTGTATCTATATAATATATATAGTTATACTTACGCTGTACTATGCACTAAGTATAAGTGTATTAGGTAATATTATATCGAATATATATGGCGTATATATATAATATATATAGTTACGTTGTACTATGCACTAAGTATCAGTGTATTAGGTAATATTATTTCGAATATATATGGCGTGTATATATATATATATATATATATATATAATATATTATACTTACGCTTGGTACTATGCACTAAGTATAAGTGTATTAGGTAATATTATATGCGAATATGACTTATATATATAATATATATACTTATGCTATACTATCACTAAGTATAAGTGTATTAGGTAATATTATATCGAATATAGCTTATATTAAGTATCATATTAAGCTATATATAGTATATATATATATTAGTATATATATATATATATATATATATATATATTATATATATATATATATATATTTTAAAT
Organism: Nicotiana attenuata; assembly: GCF_001879085.1. Classification (NCBI taxonomy): domain Eukaryota; kingdom Viridiplantae; phylum Streptophyta; class Magnoliopsida; order Solanales; family Solanaceae; genus Nicotiana; species Nicotiana attenuata. The sequence goes on from NW_017675659.1 coordinate 52,897, forward strand.
TGAATTAAAAGTAATAATTTTTTTTTGTTAGCGACCATGTTGGTTTTCTGGTCAAACGGTCAGAAACTAGCGACCAACTTTGGTGATTTTTGATAGATAATACTTATTTGGCTACCAAAATTAGCGACCAAGAGTTGGTCGCTCTTTGTAAAAACAGTGTTCAAAAACGGGTTTCCCCTCCATTTTCTTATTTTCTTCAAACATTTCCCCAAACCCTCTCTTCTCTCTCTCTACTCAACTACCCCATCCCCCCCCCGCCTTCGTCTTCCCCACAGCAGCGGCGCCACCGACGCCCACCAACGACAGCAGCTCCACCGCCGGTGTCCTCCACTGCCCAGGTAGGTTTCTCTCTCCTTTCTTTACTTTTTTCGAAATACACTGATTTTGTTTAATTCTTTCTAGTTTGATTTGTAAAAATTAATTGTTCTTAGCTAAATTAAATCAATGATAATTGTTAGTAGTTAAAATATTTAGTTTTACCTACTAATTTGGGGAAGAAATGGTTTGAAGAGAAGAAACCCTAAACTTTTAGGGTTTATGATTTGTTCTTGTGAATCGAACTTTTGAAGATTTTAGTTTAGTCATTTGGCGGAAGAAATAATTCTTAAAGATTCTAACTTCTAAGTTATATTTATACAATTATATATATATTATTAAATAGTAAGTAGTATGCTATAACAATTTAAACTATAATATGAAAATTAGTATAAAGTATATAACTGAAATATTCAATAACAATTTCTATGGGCAAGAAAGATTGGAACCTTGTCTTTGAGAAGATCTCTGTTCAGGACATCAGCTAAAGACCAAGAGAAAATCACATCTATCAAGCCTGGAATAATTACTCTTTCTGTTTTTTCCCTTATTCGAACACCTTGTCCTGTTTTCTCTCTTGCACCTTCCTCTTCTTTGTGTGGAACAATATTTTCTTGCTTCAATGACTTGAACTTTTGTGGATATGAGTTGAACCTTTAGGATACGAATTAAAATTTTGGTTTATGTATTG
>NW_017675659.1:54486-59521 GCF_001879085.1 Nicotiana attenuata
TGTGGATATGAGTTGAACCTTTAGGATACGAATTAAAATTTTGGTTTATGTATTGGAATTTTAGTTTATAAATTGAAATTTTAGAATATGACTTGAACTTTTGTGGATATGAGTTGAACCTTTAGGATATGAATTAAACCTTTAGGATATGAATTGAACTTTTGGTTTATGAATTGAAATTTTTGTTTATGTATTGGAATTTTAGATTACAAATTGAAATTTTAGGATATGACTTGAACTTTTGTGGATATGAGTTGAACCTTTAGGATATGAATTAAAATTTTGATTTATGTATTGGAATTTTAGATTGCGGGAGGATTTTGTAGAAGGGGTTTATTAGACATGCAATGGAACTTCCACCAAGAATAACTAAGACACGGTACCTGGTAGAGTGTGCCTTTAATTGTTCTTCTCATTAGCGACAATGATGATGAGAAGGCAAGAACATGTGTTTCAAATAGTTATGGTGTAGGTAGGAATTTAACGTTTCCTAAGTAGATAAAAGAAGAGGTAATAGAGGAATTCTCTACTTCATTTTCCAAGAGGAAAATAAGTTTAATTGAGAGTGACAAGGTTGATGGTGATAGAATATTTTCCGTTGGTCATGGCAGTTCCCTTAAAACGGGGACCATAAGACTCTATGATGACAAAGACGAAAGGAAGTTTTATTCTCAACTTTCTTCCAAGTCTGAACCGTACAAGCTTAATGGGATTGGTGATATTTCTTCGGATTCAGACAATGATTTGACTGACAAAAGTATGGAAATGCTAACCCCGGCGAAGTAGTGACGAGGCTAGACTAGACTACCACATAAACCTGTGCAATTATATATATACAGCGGAATCGAAATACAAGACAAGTAAAACAATATGGGAGGGGAAGCATGCTGTGGGGAGATAACAATTTCAAGTATAAATTGACAATACAAAGGAAAGGCACAACACATACAACAATAAGGAACGGAGATCAACAAGTGCACGGCATCACCCTTCGTGCTTTGACTCTCATCCTCACCAAGCAATAATATAAACAAACGTGCACGGCATCGCCCTTCGTTCTTTTACTCTCATTCCTCACATATAATCAATAGAATAGGCACGGAATGGCACATCGTGCGGCACGGCATCACCCTTCATGCTTTACTCTCTTTTCCTCACAATAAGCAAACAATGCACGGCATCACCCTTCGCGCTTTACACTCTTTCCTCACGAGAAACAAACAATGCACGGCATCACCCTTCGTGCTTTAACATTCTTCCTCACCCAATCAACAATCACAAACAAGGGAAAGGGAATAATAAAATAAGAATGGAAGTCCCGGCAAGGGTACACAAACAAATAATTAAAAACCCGGCAAGGGTACAACATCAATAACCAACAACGTCCCGGCAAGGGAATAAATCATTAACTCTTCTCTTTCTTTCACTTTCATCTCATAGTTCACATTATCACTTGAGCCAATGCTCCAAGGAGTTTCTTATCTCATATACCTTCACAATTTGTATTGCAAGCCGAGCCAATGCTCCATGAAGTTTCAAGATCACAATTTCTTTCACAAGGTCTTTACAACATATAGTAGTCATCAATTAAGCATGGAAGGCATAACAACAACCAAACTATTCGCAAAATAAGGACTCACGGTCATGCTAGACACCAATGTATAGATACTCGTCACCATGCCTATACATCGTACTCGACAATTAGCAAGTTACAAATAAGACTCAACTCCTATTCCCTCAAACTAGAGTTAAACCAAACACTTACCTCGATGCCTTGAACTCAACTCAAGCCTCAACTATGGCTTTACACCGTGATTCCACCTCCAATCCGCTCGAATCTAGTCACAAGTTACTTAATTGCTTTAATAGACACTACATGAATCAATTTGAATGCATAAAAAATGAATTTTCCAAAGTTTTTCCCAAAAATTCCAAAATCGCCCCTAGGCCCACGTGGTCAAAACCCTAGGTTCGAACCAAAACCCGGTTACCCATTCCCCCACGAACTCAAATATATAATTTGTTTTGAAATCGGACCTCAAATTGAGGTCCAAATCCCCAATTTTTAGAAAACTAGGTTCTACCCAAAACCCCCAATTCCACCCATGAAAATCATTGATTTTAAGTTGAAAATATGTTAAATGATGTTAAAGATTGAAAGAAATGAGTAAAAACCAAGTTACAAATGATTTGGAAGAAGTCTTGTTCTTGGAAAATCGCCCAAAGAGGTTTGTGTTGTAAAAGAATGTCAAAATGACTCAAAAATTCGGCTAAGTGTAAAATATGCAGACCTCAGATGTGGGAAATGCGAAGGTGGGTTCGCATTTACGAACCCTGCAGGTATGGGAAATTCGAGATCTTTGTTCGCATTTGCGAACACTGGCCATTTGGGAGAACATCGCATTTGCGAACATTTTGTCGCATTTGCAAAAAATGGGCATTCGCATTTGCGAGCCATTGGTCGCATTTGCGACCACAGCCCAGTGCCCCCTTCCTCGCAATTGCGATGCCAGGCTCGCATTTGCGAGCTCACAATTGCGAGCTCGCAATTGCGAGGCCTGCTTCGCAATTGCGAAAATTGCAGAACTGAAATGCCAGATTTTTCCTAAGTTCAAAAATGCACTCCTACACCTATCCAAAACTCACCCGAGCCCTCGGGGCTCCAAACCAAATATGCACACGACCTCAAAAACATCCTACGGACTTATCCGTGCGATCAAATAGCTAAAATAACATAAAAAACAATGAATCAAACCTCAAAATCACTAGTTTCCTTCAAACTTCATAAATTTTCAACTTTAGAGTTTTAAGTCCGAAACACGTCAAACGTCGTCCGATTTCAGCCAGAATTTACAAAAAGCTCTTAAACCATATATAAGACTTGTATCGGGCGCTGGAACCAAAATACGGGCCCGATACCACAGTCTTTTAATCAAATTTTATTTCCAATTTCCTTAATTATTTCCAGAAAATAATTTCACACAAAAATTCATTTCTCGGGCTTGGGACCTCGGAATTCGATTCCGGGCATACGCCCAAGTCCCATATTTTCCTACGGACCCTCCGAGACCGTCAATCACGGGTCCGGGTCCGTTTACCTAAAAAGTTGACCGAAGTCAAATTTATTCAATTTAATATCAAAATTTAGCATTTTTCTCACAGAATTCATATTTAAGCTTTCTGGCTACGCGCCCGGACCGCACACGCAAATCGAGGTAACCCCCGAATGAGGTTTTCAAGGCCTCAAAAGCACAGAATGAGTAAGGAAACAAGTGATGACCCTTTGGGTCGTCATATCAAGAATTAATCAAACAAAAAATAGAGACAACTAGGATGATAATAAAGAATAGCAAGTCAAAAAGAATATCTCTCTCTAAGTTTCTCTCTCTAGAAATTCTCTCTAGAAATTCTCTCCCGTTTCTATCTCAAATGGACTTGGATCAAGTTCATCAATCACCCCCTCCTAAACCACCAGATATCACAACTACTAAAACACTCGAGCAATTCATTTTGCCTACTACAACCTTTAAGGACAAATTAATCCATGGTGAACAAGAGACATCAATTAACATGACCATTGATGCAAATGTCTATGACTCATCAAATTGTGTACAAGCTAAGAAAGATGAGCAACTATGCTTGCCAAATATACAACAAATCCAGTTAACTCAAGAGGATATCCATCGGATTTACGAGCCTTGGAAATTCTCAACTATAATCAAATTGCAAGGGAGAAGAATTCAACACCATTTGCTAAAAAAAAAGCTACATGAGCTATGGAAAGCAAAGAAAAATTTTCCCTTAATCGATTTAGGATGTGATTATTTTATCACCAAATTTAGTAATGAAGAGACAATGAAAAAGGCTTTGCACATGGGTCCTTGGTTCATCTATGGTCATTTCTTATCAGTTCAAAGATGGGAACCAAATTTCCTTGCATCCGATGCAAGAATTTCAAAAACAACAGTATGGAAACGCCTCCCTCAGTTGCCTACAGAGTTCTATGATAGTATAATATTGACAAAAGTTGGCAACAAAATTGGCAAGCTGCTTAAGGTTGATGCCTGCACTTCCTCAACCCTTAGAGGAAGATATGCTAGGCTATGCATTGAATTGCCCTTGGACATCCCAGTACCACATTCCATTTTGATCGGATCCCACAAACAAACCATTTATTATGAGATGGAAATCTTTTATGTATTAAATATGGAAGACTTGGGCATGTTCAATCAAAATGCTCCTTTAATTCAGTCCCCAATAGCCCCTCCTCAGTTGCCTTAGACCCCACCGTCCACCAATCAAAGAACACTATTGCTCCAGTGCAATGTGCCAATGATGTCTCAAGGCAATCTAATAAAGAAGAAGAGGAGTGGAGAACAGTGAGCTTCCCAACAAAAAGAAAGCCAATCAAAGAACCAATTCAGGTACCTTACATGATCAATCAAAGTCATTGCCAGGTATACACTCTTCTACTTCCTTAAACGTTATAGCTACTGGTAAGCAATCCCTTCCCAAAAGTTCCTATAAAAATCCTATTAAGCATTACATTGTTAAAGGAAATAATCCCCTTCAAACTCAAAATTCTGAAAATAAATTCCAAGCATTGGTTACCCCGCCCAACCAGGATTGCATGGAATTAGAGTCTAATGAGAATTGCCACGTGGCAATGTAAGTTTGTGACCAATCACCCAACATGCATGGCACTAATTACATGCCTATTACTACTAATTATACTACTCAATCCACCGTGCCACATAGACTGCCTAATGACCACTTAGCTTCTAATGAACCTAATCAAATTACTACTAACCTTACAAACCTTTGCATGAGGGACAAAACCAAAGGGGAACACCTGTCCCAAGAACCTGCCATTGGACAACAAATGGAAGATGAGAACTTACACGTTCCTAAGGCTAAATCTAAACCAAATACTTCCATTACCAAACACTCAAGCAAGCTTATATGCACGCCACTAGAGATAATAAGTACCTCTCCTCCTAGAAATATAGATACACCACTTCCTCCGCCACGTAGC
>NW_017675659.1:60557-62593 GCF_001879085.1 Nicotiana attenuata
TGGGAATAGGAAAATAGGGGCCGTGAGTGCCCGGAACCACGAGTCAATGCAGAAATCAATAGTACCCTGTCGGTGGCGATACCCGGCAGGTCTGAGAAAAACATCAGGGAAATCACGAACAACGGGCACAGAATCGATAGAGGGAACCTTGGCACTGGAATCTCGAACATAAGCTAAATAAGACAAACACCCCTTCTCGACCATACGCCGAGCCTTCACATATGATATGACACTGCGGGTAGAATGACCTGGAGACCCTCTCCACTCTAAGCGAGGCATACCCGGTAAAGCTAAGGTCACAGTCTTGGCATGGCAGTCCAAGATAGCGTGATTGGGTGATAACCAATCCATCCCCAATATAATATCAAAGTCGACCATATCTAAAAGCAACAGATCTACACAAGTCTCCAGACCCCCAATCACCACAACACAAGAGTGATGGACTCGATCGACCACGATGGAATCACCCACCGGCGTAGACACATAAACATGAATACCCAATGCATCACTAGGCATGATCAAATACGGGGCAAAATAGGATGACACATACGAATATGTAGACCCCGGATCAAACAACACTGAAGCATCTCTATCACAAACCAGAACCGTACCTGTAATGACTGCATCTGAAGCCTCTGCCTCGGGCCTAGCCTGAAGAGCATAACATCGAGGCTGGGCCCCACCACTCTGATCTACCTCTCTGGGACGGCCTGCTGTTGGCTGGCCTCCACCTCTGGCGGTCTGAGCTCCACCTCTATGACCTCTACCTCCACCTCTGGCACCTCTACCCCCACCTCTAGCTGGCTGGGAGGGCTGTAGGGCAGCTGGTGCCTGAACCATGGCACGAGAACCCTGGTGCTGAGAACTACTCGGTGCTCGAGGGCAAAATCTGGCAATATGACCCGTGTCACCACATGTGTAACAAGTCCTCGGCTGCTGAGTCTGCTGGCCCTGTCTACTTGAATGACCACCACGGAAACTCTGAAGCGGCGGCGCACTGATAGGAGCTGGCGATGCACTGAATGGCTGCTGATCAGAATAATGCCCACGGAAACCACGATCACCTGGGGCACCCTGAGAAACCTGGAGGGCTGACTGGGAAGGCCTAGAAGGCTGACCCCTCTCATAAGAATCTCTGCCTCCAGATGAGGCACCCCTGAATCGGCCTGACTAACGGGGTCTCTTGTCTGCTCTATGACCACCCCCTGTGGTAATACCATCTGGATCCTCCGGGCCACATTGGCCGCCTCCTGAAAAGTAATATCACTCCCCGCCTCTCTAGCCATCTGGAGACGAATAGGCTGGATGAGTCCATCAATAAATCATCTCACCCTCTCCCTCTCAGTGGGGAGTATGACAGTAGCATGGCGAGCCAACTCAATAAACCTGGTCTCGTACTGGGTGACTGACATGGATCCCTGATGCAGATGCTCAAACTGCCTCCGATAGGCCTCACGCTGTGTGATAGGGAGAAACTTCTCCAGAAAGGTATGCGTGAACTGATCCCAGGTCAAGGCTGGAGACCCTGCTGGTCTAGCTAAACAGAAATCCCTCCACCAACTCTTGGCGGATCCAGATAGGCGAAATGTAGCAAAGTCCACTCCATTGGACTCGACAATACCCATGTTCCGAAGAACCTCGTGGCAACTGTCCAAATAATCCTGAGGATCCTCGGTAGATGCACCGCTGAATGTAGTAGTGAAGAGCTTGGTGAACCTATCCAACCTCCATAAAGCATCGGCAGACATAGCTGCCCTATCACCGGCCTGGGCTACCACACCCGGCTGAGCTGCTCCCACTGGCTGAATTGCTGGAGTCTGAATCGGGGGAACTCCCTGCTCCGGAGTACGAGTAGCAGGAGTCTGGGCCCCTCCTCCAGCCTGAGAGACGGCTGGTGCTACAGGAAGCAAACCTGCTCGGGTGACGCTCTCCATGAGGCCCACCAATCGGACTAGAGCGTCCTGAAGAACTGGGGTAGCAATAAACCCCTCTGGGACCTGAGCTGGGCTCACCGGAACTGCGTGGGGCTGGGGTCG
>NW_017675660.1:0-62592 GCF_001879085.1 Nicotiana attenuata
GCCACAAATGAGCGAAAAGCGAAAGGACAAAAAGAAGACAACAAGCATATGCCAAAAACACCTACGATTATGGTTCCACTGCTCGAGAAACTCAGTCGGGTCCGCCACCAAGTGCTCGGTTTTGATAAAAAAGTACTTGTGCCAAAACTTCCGATTCGTCCTGTCGCCCATTCCGACTATCAGCCCTCTGGTCCCACGATGCCGCAGGTGTATCATAGTGCCTCTGTAAAAACTTAGTGAAAACAAGTGCAATAAGTGGCGGACATCGACCTCACAACCAGCCAATTCCGGATACTTCGTCAGCATCAGAAAAGCTTTATACAAATACGGAGATAGTTGCACCGGGCAGACGTTATAAAACCGGTAAAAGTTCTTCCGCCAGCAGAAGAAGTGGGAGAGTATAGCCAATCAATAAGGGGTAGACATAGAAGGCACAATATCCAAGTCGATGGACCTCCACGATGCCACCACCAGCTGACACTATTTCGACGTGGGAAGGGATGCGATATGTAGATCGAAGCTCAGGTATATGAGACGGTCCAGTCTCGAAAATTACCAGAGCAGGAGCAGGAGCAGGAGCAGGTTCCTTGAGAAAATCGTTTCTAGATAGGAGATTTCTGGGGACTATCTCCTCCATGGTAGGAAAACTCTCATCTTCTTCAACCATGAGATCCTCACCACCGGAAGGAGGGTTCACCGATAATGGAGTGGCATCAAAAATTTCATCGTGAATACGAAGGGATTGCGACAGTTTGACAATAAAAGGTATACTACTAAACCTGAAAAAGAAGGCAACAACTAGGTAAGAATGGGAGATATGGAATCCTGAAAGCAAACTCAAGAGCAGAAACTGGCCAAGAAAATCGAAGGAGAATAGTGTTCATGCAAGAGAAGCGAGGGTGAAAACTTCTGAAAAAAGAAATCCCCATCTATTTATAGGGCTGGGTGGCGCGAGAATCGAAGTAAAGGATTGTCAATGGCACCAGAACCGAAGCGACAGGCACGTAGACATTGTCTCGGGAAGATGCGTAATGATAACGCGCGTGGCTATGACGTCACCTCATGGTAGCCACACCAATCACAACTCTACTAGTCGCGTCGTTCTCTCCATCTTGGTCGACCTTGCTTATTCAACGACCAAGTTCTTCTGAAGCGAAGGCAAATGAGGTCCACTTATCGAGGTCGTGTAGGACCACGACCTCAACAAGCGGAGGGACTAACTATATAGGTCTAAATTTGGCATATCGGTGGTAACGTATAAGTAAGATAAAGGACGGGGACGGCCATGGTATAACAACTAAGGGTTGATCTCAAGACGATTGATGCCAAAGACGGGCAGTTGGGACGAGTAGACAACGGAAGCATAAGTTCAAATATAGACACAAGGAATATTCTTTTGGATATTCCTTATTTTGTATACCTTTTAGGGTTTTTGGGAAATGTGCCTTATAAATAGGAAGAGATAGGGAGCAAAAAGGTATCTTAACTTCTTGAAAAAGACTTTGTGTAAAGAGTTGACTGGAGAATATACTGAAATTGTCTCATTCATTGATTACCTTTTTTGAACCCACATTTTTGGTTCTATATTCGCAAGATCCAAGGATCCCAGAACCCTCTATTATTCCATTCATTCCACGTTGTTGTCAGGGGAAGAAATCATTCGAGTCTCACAATAATTGGGAAGTAAATCCGTTTTGTTATGCTAGTAGCATTAGTCTATATTCATTGCGCATTTATGTTGTTGCATTTATGAGCATTTGATCAGCTCAAACATACTTTTTAACATCATCCATCTTGCCTACTCCGTTTAGTATTCGGTTTAGAATTTGTTATCCTTAACTAAGATTCACCCTTCTTATCATTATTGATTGATTTAATCAAAGAGCTTAACACTTTTTGGTTGAATAGGTACATATTTAGGTAGTTGTTGAACAACATCACTCTTAACGTATGTGAGAGATCAATACGGAGGGTTTAAAGGCAGGATTAGAGTAACAAAACCGTGCGGTCATAGTGATCGGTGAATTAGTGCCAGCTAGCGTAGTTCGAGAGAATACATCTAGTAAATTGTGGTAGTTGCTCGAGAGAGAGCTACGACACCCAAAGTACTCATGATCGGTAGAGAATACTTAGGCAAAATTATAGATGTAGCAGGAAGAATTCCAACAATTGGGGAAATCATAACTCTAGACCTCCTTAATTTAGTCTCCAACCCTTAATATCTTTAGTTATTAATTTATTATTTTAATTTGTTAGTTAATTAGTTAGACATAAGAATCTTAATATTCATAACTTAGAAACTATTCGGACTTCTATTTCTTAGCAATATTGAACAATTGTAGCTAAGTCTTAGTTCTCTGTGAAATTCGACTCCGGACTTGTAAACCGCATTATATTTGCAAAGACCGCTTAGTCCTTTTTATAAGGCAGAGTTGGGCGTGATCAATAGTTCATTCCCATTCCATTTCCCTTTTTTTTTACCTTTCATTGTTACAAATTTTTTATTAGATCTCACAAAAAATCGTCTTTATCACCAATTATTTCATTTCCAACCGTGAGCCAAATTGACAACGGACAGTGTGATTTTGTCTCAAGTAGTATTAATAACTTACCAGTTACCACAAACCAAGCATGTTGATTTATCAGAGAGAATGTGGACAAAGCATGTTTAAGCGTTTCTTGGGCGATACAAAATCTTTATTTGATATTAATACGTGAAAGTACATACCAAAAGCTGTCATGCACTCTCGTGATTGAGCTAATAGCGTAATACTAGTCTAAAACATTACATTTCCCCTATAAACCTAATATAGTACTTACCTAGGAGCCGAGAAGGCAACACTTTCCGGTCACCGGAATTATTTACATGCCGGCAACGGAGAGCCACAAAGGCATTTGTTAGGCAAATAAGAGTAAACGTCAAAGCTCTGCAACTTTCCACCTTGTGGAATCTGTCCACAGAGCCTATTATAACTCACATTCAAATTCTGAAACTGTAAATCTTTCAATCCTTCTGGTAATCTACCAAAAATCCGATTATGGTTCAAATCCAACCACGTTAAACTTTCCGGGAACTCCACTTTCGAAATATCAAACTCTAATGTATTCCTCGACAAATCAATTAACCTAATTTTCTTGTTCTTTCCAAATAAGAAAGAAACATCACCTTCTAACTTGTTCCTTGAGAAATCAAGTGTTGTAAAATTCAAATTGCCTAAAGATTTTGGTACTGGGCCAGTGAGGCTGTTATGTGAAAGGTAAAGAGCTTGGATTTGTCCTCTGAATTTTCCGAATGATTCTGGAATTTGTCCAGTGAGTTTATTGCGGTCTAAGTAGATTTCTGATAGATTAGGGAGTTCAGAAAGTGATGGTGGGATTGTTCCAGTGAATTGGTTGTAGTTTAATTCAAGAAAAGTTAAATTTTTGAGTTGGCTAAGAAATTCAGGAATAGGGCCACTGAGATTAGTGAAACTGAGTCTTAACTCTTTTAGATTAGTGAGCTTTGTAATAGTTGGGGGAATGGTTCCTGTAAGATTTGTGATATGATGGAATTGTAAGGTTTTGAGAAAAGGGAGGTCGCCGACGGCGGCCGGGATTTGGCCGGAGATGTTGGCTTGGAAGACGGTGAGAGCATTAATCCGGTTGGTTTGCCGGTCACATTCTACGACGTACCAATCACAGCAATCTGTGTTGGGATCCCATGAGGCTAAATGGTAGGGATTGCCTAAGTCATTCTTGATTTTTAGAAGGACTTTCTTATCGTTTGGATTGCATCTCACTGAGTGAGAAGGGGAGGGAAAAGAAAGGAAAAGGAAGAGAGAAAGGTAAAGAATGGGAAGATAAGAGGAGTTCATTTTCTTCTGTTATTGCATGAAATTATGGAGTTTTAATATTGCTATTTATAGAGATTTTATTGCTTGTGAATTCCTGTCTCAATCAAAATGGGAAGTGAAGGAGAGTCGGTTATGTTATATGATCAGAATGTCATATGTTCAAACTGTAAAAATAACTTTTTGGATCCCCTTTTTAATCAAAATGGGAAGTGATGAGGGATTTTCGAGAGTACTTGACGAACACTGATACTCCGTGTCCCATATTACTTGTTAACTTTCTCTTTTACATGCCTATTAAGAAATTATAAATAAGAAGGATATTTTTACTAATCTATCCTTCTAACTCCTTTTAATACAGTCTATTTATGTGGCCTTAAACTAATTAACTCAAATTAATGAAGTGTATCCAGGTCATTTATCCAAAAATTCTCATAATGGAGTAGCATAGAGCATATGAATAGACACCATCAAAATTGGATTTTTCATTGCACTAATAACCCTTTCCTCCAAATTTTTCAAATTAGCTTGAAAACTTTTCAACGTGAAAACTTTTTGGAGCCGTAAATTTCTACATGAAAAATGCTTGAATCCTTTAAAGTTACTTGATCCGATTATAGATGTTACCCCTGAGTATGAAGTCCAGCAGCGGGTCCATTTATATATGATGTGGATCATTGGAGGCATGCTTGCAGTTGATACGTCTGGTAACAAGGTTAAGTTTGATGTATCTACCGTTTCTTCAAGACCTGGACAATGTTGGGCGATACGCTTGGTGAGCAGCTACACTGCTATACTATATAGATTTCTTTATCGTGCTTCATAGTGTAGGACCAGCACCATCGGCGAATTTCTGCCTTTACTTCATCAATCGCTACAAGTATGGATGCACGGGGAATTACACTCAAATAATGATCCAATGTATTTCACGATTTTACCAATATGAGCGAGTTTATGTTAATAGGCAATAAAATTAAATTATACATTTATCGGTCATAGTCTTAAATATATATTTATTTTTTAATTATGGCATGAAGGTATTGTTGATACCCATTTCGCCCTCATATTTTTTCAAATAGTATATATATATTTTTAAAATATCATTTTTGTATTATTATTTAATTTTCAAGATTTATACAAGTATTTTCCATAATTTTTGGGAATTTTAGAACTTTAAAATTAATTTTCTTGCATTTAAAATTACTTAAATATTTATTAATATCCTTTTAAACTATTTTGTGATAACTTAATCATCCAAATTTATTATTTACATCCACATATACGTTTATAATAATTTTTTTACATCATTTCATATAATTATATTTGTATTTTTTAGCTATTTACGTAATTTTGCAATAATAGCCTATATTAAAGCATAATTATATTTTTTATTACATTATTTGTGCCAAAATAGTATTTTATATTTTGATAATGTTAACTTACTATTTTCAATAATTTTATTGCATAAATAATATTTTATTATTTATTAATTACTTTTTATAAATATATTTTTTGATACTATGGCCCAGTTTTTATGTGATTTTCGAACCAAAAACAAGCCCAAAACATTTGGCCCATTCTATTTAGCCTTCAGTAGCCCAAGACCAAACGACCCCTTCTCTATACCTGGACGAGACACGTTTTTATGACCCGCCCCATCTCCCTTTTAATCCGGCTGTTGATCTCAGAGATTAACGGCTCACAAACCATCTCCCCTTTTAAATCCACTAAACCCATAACCTAGAGGCTATACTCTCATTCCGACGCCCCCAGAACCTCTCGAACCTTCCTCCTCACAAACCTTAGCGACCAAAACCGTCTCACCTTTTCTCTGCATATTGCTTCCGAACTAGAGATTTTTTTGCCTTTTCTGAACGCCAACCACTCTGATATGATAATACTGAGTATCGTTCCATATATGGGAGGTGTATCTTGTGTAAATCGGGTACAAATGAGCTCGACCTTGAAGATATTATGGGATCCTAGCTAGATACCTCAAAGAATACGGAGTATCTCTCCGATTTGGGCATATTTCTATCGAATCCGGCTTAATTGGGGTTTGCCTTACTCATCGCCCTAATTCCGATTTGAAATTAGTTTGCATGTGGTCTTTTCCTTATTCTGTTTGATTGATTTCCTTTTTCTTATTTTGTATGATTGTTTTTCCTTCCCTTATTCCGTATGATTAATTTTCTTTCCTTGTTCTGTATGATTAGTTTTCTTTCCATGTTTGTTCTTTCAATTCCTACTACTATATAAATCCCTCCCCATTTTCCCCTTTAGGACGGACTCTAATCGATAAAGAATTACTACCATCTCTCTCATTCTTTCTACCCTTACATTATTCTGAGGCTCAATCTTTGGCCGGCTGAAAACCAAGGCCACCATATTTTGTTAACCTTCCTCCAGTGCAAGCACTGCTCGGAGTCCGTTTGAGGCTCTTGTGAACTCTGTGCACTGGAGGTTTGGGGGTTTTCATCACTCTCCTGCAATTGCTGATATTCTTGAGATTTTGAGTTTCTTGTTCTTTGTTCAATTGTTTGCAACTGGTTAGTGTCCTGTATCCTCATAATTCTATTCCTTTCTGTTTGTGCTTATGCTATTTGCATCAATGTTATTTGGATTTCTTTGAGTTAATTTCGATATTATACCATTCTGCTCGTTTTAGTTCTACTCTATAGTTCCATTAATTCTGATTCTGTGCAAGTCTTGATATCAGTTCATATGCGTATAGCTAAATGTCTGCCTAATATGTAATTGAAATCTAATTGATGGCTGCTTGAGCTTTATTTGACTTCTTACACTGAAACCTTTTTGTGAGACTATATTCTTGCTCAAAATTACTTTATTCATGTTGAATCCTTCATGTCTGGTCCGTTATTTCTCTGCAAGTCATGCCTAGCCTAATATATTAACCTTAATTGTGTCCAACTTGAATGATCATCATGTTTACCTGTTGCTTATGTTGAGTATGGTCTTCTTGCTTTGTTAAGTACTATCATGACGACCAACTCACGCGTTCCAAATACTTTAAATATGACCAATTATGTGATAGCCAATTGTGAACTTAACGTGTGTTCCATGTTTGTCCAATCCTAAGTTGCTTGATACCATTTATGGTCTATAAAATGAAAGGCAGCATCTATCCCTTTATGTGATAATCTATTCTTTGCCTATTATGAATTCTGACCCTCCCAAGTGCCACATGACCTTTATATTCACCATGAATGCTTTAGATCTTGAAATCTTTGTGTTATGCCCAGCATATTAGGCTGCCTGTTGACTGTTGTAGCCCATGCCTACTTGTTTGTTTACTATGTCTAATTGTCATTCTCGATTATGACTTTATTAGACCTTTCGTGCCTTAAATTCCAAGTTTTGAGTTTCTTTTAGGCTAATGTTGGCTTGTGTTTCACTATAAACTTGTCTTTCGAAAACTAAGTATGTATAAGTGCTTACCATGTCAACTTAAGTGGTGTACCTTTTCAACTCTGTTAATATTGTGTATGTTATACTCGTTCACTTGTTATGAACTTTTGTTTTCATGTCATATGGAGACTAAGTACTACTGGTTCTCTTAGTTTTATGTTTAGTCCCCTGTTTGATCAATCCTGCCACTCTAGCTTTTAAAAAATGCAAGCGCAACTATGTTTTATGTGATCCTTGTCAATATATTTCATGATTCTGTATCTATGTTCTAGTGTTAGTAGGCCTCAGAGTTATTTTTGGTTACCATGCGTGGCTCGTTAATTTGTGTGGTTAAGCTGTCCATCTGCAAAGCAAGCGGGCCTTCTCTTTGGGCCTAATGTGGGTCCTTTGTGCGTTTGAGCTGAGCAATTGATAACACTCAAATGTTTGGGGTGTATTATCTAGGTTCGCTATTCTTATGAAGAATGAGCCTGCTGAAGGCCCAGGCTTTACTGGGTAACTTCCTTTGAGGCCTGTTCTGTTTATTGGGCTCGTAGTTGGTTTAGTGTGCAATGTTTGAACTTGCACTCTTTTATTTTGGACANATTAAAAAAGGGCTTTAATTGTGATTTTTATATATTGCAGGACGAGGAGCCTATGTGATGCATTAAGAAGGTGATCGGAACTATTTTAGAGCAAGAACAACCCCTCGGAGCTGAGTACGCACGAAGACGAGGAAGAAAATCACGAAATGAAAGTCCTGGCTAGCGCGGTCAGATGCGCGCCCAGGTGCGCGACCGCGTTAGTCCAAATTCCGGGAAGGTTTATTTAGGGGTAAAATTGGAAATCTGGAGGAAACCCCACTTAACCTATATAAACTCAAGCTCGCCCAAGGTTAATTTATCATGTTTTTCATAGGCTAGTGCAAGATTCAAGAGGAAAGAGGCAAGGAGGAGATTTGCTCATCAAGTTCTTCTTTTCTTTCCTTTGTTTTTGCCAATTGTGATGAAAGTGAATCTATTTATGATGAACACTAGTATGAGTGGCTAAAACCCATTGTTCTAGGGTCATGGGTAAAACATGAATGTTGTTGTTTGAGGTCTAATTTGACAAAGTTGGTTTATCATATTGGGTTGTTTATTTAATTTTGCTTTTAATTATTTTGCTGAGTAGCTAACAGTGAAATACTATCTACGAATCTAGAGTTGAACTCGAAAGTGGGAACTTTAGATTGCATATAGAATTAAATAGAGCAAGTTCTTGAACTCGGGCCTCGGAGAACGGATTCGCAATTGGGATAGACATATACCCAATTGCCTTGCTTGGTTGAAATACAGGAATTGTAAATGCATTCTTGTTAATCTTAATTCCATAGACATATAGGCATTGAGTTGACTTGAATAGGCGAGTAAGAACTCGACAGATTCTTATGAGTAATATTAACCTTGTCAACCAATAACCCAGATAAATCAATTAGTCGTTTTAAGCCAAGAACACAACACGATTGTTAACTAGCCCGTGACCCTGGAATATACTCTCCTACTGTTTGTTACTCGAAATCATCATTTGTTCGATTAATTGCTCTAGTTACATTATTGCTTGATAGTTTAGGTAGAAAAATAGTTACATTTCTATTTTGTGAAGAACCTCTTGGATAGATAAATTAATTGAGTTTGAATCAGTCAACAGTTAATCACAAGTCTTCGTGGGAACGATACTCTACTCACTAGCTACTCTACTACTCGACGATCACGTGCACTTACGTGAGTGTTTTTGGTCGCAACAAGTTTTTGGCTCCATCGCCGGGGACTTAGAAATTAGCTACTTGATTGAATTGAGCTTTTATTATTTATTTATTCGAGTTTTAACTTTCAGTTCACTTTGTTTGTGCTAATACAGGATTTTCTATTGAATGCGAAGAAGTAGAAGCGCAAACAATCTCCTTCCTCTCGATCACGAAATTGAACGAACACTTCACAGATTGAGGAGGGAGGTGGACGCTAGAACCAGAATTGAAAGAGAGTTGGACATCGTAGTTCAACCACAGCCAATTGAGATGGCAGATAATGAGGAACGCGGTTGATTGAAGCCGCAAGGCCCAGTCTGGCTAATATGACTCAGGCTATTGTGAAGCCTGATATCACTGGGCACTTTGAGCTGAAACAATACATGGTGCAGCTGATCCAGTCCACAGGGCTATTTGTGGGTTTACCTCATGAAGATCCGCAAAGGCACATTCAGAATTTCTTGGAAATTACGGATACTTACAATTATCCAAACGTTTCCAAGGACTATGTCAGGCTGACACTTTTTCCCTTTTCACTGATCGGGGAAGCTAAGGAGTGGTTGAATAAGGAGCCAGCTAATTCAATTCGCACTTGGGATGATCTGGCAAGGAAATTCTTAATCAAGTTTTTCCCCACCAAGAAAACAAAGGTGTTGAGGAGTCAAATTCTTGGGTTCGAACAATGAGCTGGCGAGACACTTCGTCAAGCATGGGAAAGGTACAAGAAGATGCTCAGAGACTGTCCTCACCATTGCCAAACGGACGAGGTATTGGGTCACACTTTTGTAGATGGGCTAGATGATGCTTCAAAGATAAATCTCGATTCAGCTTGTGGGGGTAGTTGCATGGCCAAACCATACAGTGAAATCCAAATCTTGTTGAATAACTTCATTGCTAATGATAATAACTAGCAAGGTGAGGGTGACTCACGAAAGGCAGTTAAGCAAAAATCAGCTGGGTTACTTGAGCTCGACGAGGTGTCAGCAATGAGAGCCGATATTGCAAAGCTGGCCAATCAGATGACTAGGATGACAATGCAGCAGCCACAGCCAATGCAACAGGTACAACAGATGACTATTTGCTGCGAACTGTGTGGCGACAGTCATATGAGTGATATGTGCCCCACGAATCCAGAATCCATCTATTATGTGGGGCAACAAAACAGAGGTTCACCGAATCAGCAAGCACAATACGGGAATTCTTACAATCCAAATTGGAGGAATCATCCCAACTTCTCATGGGGTGGAAATCAGCAGAATCAGAATCAGTATAGACCCCAAGGGGGTTTCAATCAGCCTCAGAGACCACCCCAACAAATGGAAGAGAGCACCAACGATTTGCTAAAGAAGTTGTTGATTGACAATCAACAGCTCAGGACCGACTTCAGAAATCTTCAGAGGCAGATGGGGCAGTTAGTAACAAATCAAAACACTAGACCTGCAGGCACTCTCCCCAGTGATACAGAAAAGAATCTGCAAGTGAATACAGTTACACTGAGAAATGGGAGGGAGCTTGAGGAAGTGCCAAAGAAAAGGAAAGATAAGCCCGTACCTGAGGGGGAGTTGATCCCTAAAGTGACAAACGATCCAAAGAAGACTGCTGAAATTCCAAAGCCAGAGGAGGCCCCAAGGCCACCACCACCTTTCCCCCAGAGATTGCAGAAAAAGAATGATGATCGCATGTTCAGCAAATTTCTCTCCATGTTGAGCCAGGTTCAATTGAATATCCCACTTGTTGATGTGCTTCGTGAAATTCCAAAGTATGCTAAGTACATAAAAGATATAGTGGCTCACAAGAGAAGATTAACTGAATTTGAGACAGTTGCACTTACTGAGGAGTGCACTTCTAGGGTCCAAAATAAGCTCCCGCAAAAGCTTAAGGATCCTGGCAGCTTTACGATTCCTGTGCGCATTGGTAATATTGATGTGGATCGTGCTCTTTGTGATTTGGGGTCAAGCATAAATCTGATGCCCCTATCGTTGTTCAGGCAATTGGGTCTGGGAGCTCCAAGGCCAAC
This sequence comes from Nicotiana attenuata, assembly GCF_001879085.1. Classification (NCBI taxonomy): domain Eukaryota; kingdom Viridiplantae; phylum Streptophyta; class Magnoliopsida; order Solanales; family Solanaceae; genus Nicotiana; species Nicotiana attenuata. Next base: position 11,042 of record NW_017675660.1, read on the forward strand.
GACTGTGATGTTGCAGCTGGCTGATAGGTCGATAGCGCACCCCGAGGGGGTGATTGAAGATGTGTTGCTGCAGATTGGGAAATTCATCTTCCCTGCTGATTTCATTATCCTCGATTATGAGGCTGATGAACTGGTCCCAATCATCTTGGGGCGACCTCTCTTGGCTACTGGTGATGCAATTATCAAAGTGAGAGAGGGAAAGATGATCTTGAGGGTAGATGATGAGGAAGCAGTTTTCAATGTCTACAAAGCAATCCAACTTCCCCGCCACTATGAGGATCTCTCAATGATATCTGTCGTTGAGGTTGATGAGCAGATTCAGGATGCGAGTGTTTATCTAGACGATTCTCTAGAGAAAGCACTTATGTTGTTTGATAGCCTGGGGAATGATGAGGAGGTCGAGGAGATGATGCACATCCTTGATACATCTTGTGCATACATGCAGGGGATACACCCCTTTGAACCTTTGAACAGGCCAGAGGGACCTCCTCCAAAGCCGTCAATTGAGGAAGCCCCAAAATTGGAGCTTAAACCTCTCCCATCTCACCTGCAATATGCTTATTTGGGTGACTCTGACACCCTACCTGTTATTGTTTCTTCTGACTTGTCTAAATTTCAGGAAGAAAAGTTGTTGAGAGTGCTACGTGAGCACAAGCGATCACTTGGGTGGATGATATCTGACATTAAGGGCATTAGTCCAGCCTTTTGCATGCACAAAATCCTCATGGAGGACGGACACAAGCCCAGTGTAGAGCAACAACGCCGACTCAATCCAATCATGAAAGAGGTGGTAAGAAAAGAAGTGATTAAGTGGCTTGATGCAGGTATTGTATTTCCTATCTCAGACAGCAAATGGGTAAGCCTCGTCCAATGTATACCCAAGAAAGGGGGGATGACTGTAGTAGTAAACGAGAATAATGATTTAATCTCTACAAGAACTGTCACCGGGTGGAGAATTTGCATTGACTATAGAAAATTGAACAATGCCACCCAGAAGGACCACTTTCCCCTCCCCTTTATTGACCAAATGCTCGATAGATTAGCTGGCCAGGAATACTACTGCTTCTTGGATGGTTACTCGGGGTATAATCAGATTGCTATAGCCCCAGAGGACCAAGAGAAGACCACTTTTACGTGTCCTTATGGCACGTATGCGTTCAAGAGAATGCCCTTTGGTCTTTGCAATGCACCTGCGACTTTTCAAAGGTGTATGATGGCCATTTTTACTGACATGGTTGAGAGGTTTGTGGAAGTGTTCATGGACGATTTTTCTGTGTTTGGATGTTCTTTTGATAACTGCTTGATGAACCTTGATAAAGTACTTGCTAGGTGTGAAGAAACTAACTTGGTGCTAAATTGGGAAAAGTGCCATTTCATGGTACGTGAAGGTATAGTTTTGGGGCACAAGGTGTCCAAAGATGGTTTGCAGGTGGACAAGGCAAAGGTGGAAGCAATTGAAAAATTGCCTCCACCGATATCTGTAAAAGGCATCCGCAGTTTCTTGGGCCATGCAGGTTTTTATCGTCGTTTCATTAAAGATTTTTCAAAAATTTCCTCTCCCTTGTGCAGGTTGCTCGAGAAAGATGTTCCCTTCAAGTTCGATGATGCCTGTCTGAAAACATTTGAGGAGCTGAAGGGAAAGCTAGTGACTGCACCAATTATCATTGCCCCGGATTGGGGGCAACCCTTTGAGTTGATGTGTGATGCGAGTGACATAGCTGTGGGAGCTGTGTTAGGGAAAAGGAGAAACAAAATCTTTCACTTCATCTACTATGCGAGCAAAACTCTGAATCCAGCCCAGATGAATTACACAGTTACTGAAAAAGAGTTGCTTGTAGTAGTGTGGGCGTTTGACAAGTTCAGGTCATATCTAGTGGGGACCAAAGTCATCGTCTACACAGATCATTCAGCTATCAGGTATCTGTTTGAGAAGAAAGACGCCAAGCCGTGACTGATTTGGTGGGTCCTCCTCTTGCAAGAGTTCGACTTAGAGATCCAAGATCGCAAAGGAACAGAGAATCAAGTGGCTGATCACTTGTCCAGATTAGAAAATCGGAACCATGTGGCTGAAGGGGGTGCAATCAAAGAAACATTCCCTGATGAGCAGTTATTGGCAGTCACCTCAAGCACAGCCCCATGGTATGCAGATTATGTGAACTTTATTGCAAGTGGGGTGACACCACCAGACCTGACACCTGATAATAGACTAGGTTTTTGCATGATGTGAGGCTCTACATGTGGGATGAGCCATTCTTGTACAGGCTCTGTGCAGATCAGTTAGTGCGGAGATGTGTTCCTGAGGAGGAGATGACTGCCATACTTCATGACTGTCACGCCTCACCATATGGAGGTCATCATGGTGGTGATAGGACCGCCCAGAAAGTTCTACAATCAGGTTTCTATTGGCCAAAATTGTTTAAGGATGCACATGCTTTTGTTAAAATGTGTGATAGGTGCCAAAGAATCGGAACGATCACAAAGAAGCACGAGATGCCGTTGCAAAACATTCTGGTAGTGGAGCTTTTTGATGTTTGGAGAATTGACTTCATGGGACCGTTTCCATATTCTAACGGTCATAGGTACATCTTGGTGGCAGTCGACTATGTATCTAAGTGGTGGAGGCCATTGCTCTTCCCACTAATGATGCAAAGGTTGTGGTCAGCTTTGTCAAGAAGCACATCTTCACACGCTTTGGAACTCCAAGGGTGTTGATCAGTGATGGAGGAACGCACTTCTGCAACAAATTGCTGAATAATGTCCTTGCAAAGTATGGAGTCAAGCACAAGGTGTCCACCACCTACCACCCCCAAACAAGTGGTCAAGTGGAAGTATCGAACAGAGAGGTAAAGCAGATTCTTGAGAAAACAGTGAGTGCAAATAGAAAAGATTGGGCCGGGAAGTTAGACGACGCATTGTGGGCATATCGAACTGCATACAAAACTCCCATAGGTGCTTCTCCGTATAAATTGGTTTATGGGAAGGCATGTCACTTGCCCGTCAAACTTGAACACAAGGCCTATTGGGCAATAAAAAAGTTGAATATGGATGGGGACTTAGCTGGAGAGAAGAGGTTGTTGCAACTCAACGAGCTGCAAGAGTTTCGATTGCACGCATATGAGAATGCCAAATTGTATAAAGAGAAGACTAAGAGGTGGCATGACAAGCACATTCAACATCGAGAGTTCGAGCCAGGGCAAGAAGTTCTTTGGTCAGGCCCTTTTGTTGTGGTAAGTGTGAAGCCTCATAGAGCTGCGGAATTGCAGGATATGAGTTCAACTGGTACTTTTTTTGGTGAATGGTCAAAGGATAAAACATTACTGGGGTGGTGACTTTGCACGTCACAAGACCTCGGTGGAGTTGACGGATGCTTGAGAACGTGTTGAGTCGGGCCGCGACGTTAAATCAGGCGCTGGATGGGAGGCAACCCATTGAAGTGTTGTAACCGTCGTGCCACGACGTTAAATAAGGCGCTGGTTGGGAGGCAACCAAACGATAGTAGTAGTGTTTGATTTTGTGTTTTAGCACACTAACCAATGCAGGTGACGAATGGCGGGTGAAAAGACCATCGACCAAAGGCAATACAGGTGAAAAAAGTACAAAAAACGAATGCCCAGTAGCGCGACTTCGCGCTAACTTCGCGCTAACTGGGCAAACATTCTGCCTGAGAAGCACAAAGGCGCGCGAAGGAAGCGTGAGCTCGCGCGTTTGTTCTAGCATCTCACTGCCTGGCCTGCGCGAAGTAAGCGCGAGCTCGCGCGTTTGTTCGCGCATCTCACTGCCTGGCCTGCGCGAAGTAAGCGCGAGTTAGCGCTAATCTTCGCGCTAGCTCGTTAAAATTCCGGTGTTTTTGTATGTTTTTAGTTTTTTTTTTATTTGTTTAATCTTTAGACTAAACCCCCCTCTAATAACACCCCCCGTTCTTCAACCCTCCCAAATTCCAAACACTCCCTTCGTCTTCCCCCATTCTCCCTAATCCCAGCACCCCCGTTCCCCCCCCTCTCGCGAACCCCCCCCCCCTTCGAGTTCACTAGCATCTTCCCCATTCTCCTTCACCACAGGTATGAGCCCTAGTTTCTTTCTTCTCTTTTTCTCTCTTTATTTTTCAGATTTGTTTGTTGTATTCTTATGCTTATGTTGTAGTAGTTGTACTTAGATGTTGTGTAGAAATTGGTGCAATGTGTTTTGGTGTTGGTGGATGATAAGTGTGGGGTGGAATCCCACTTGATTTGTGATGTTGATGACTACATGTGGGTGGTTCTTGTTCTAAACATCTTCAAAGGTGTTGTGAAGGCCTAATGCCCACAAGGTGTTTGAGGAAAGGTCCCAATGAGCATGATTATGTAGTTGTGACCACTTTTGCGTGTGAAGTCTGAGTAACCGCATTAAGTCACAATATTTTTGTTGGGCTGGGCTGATGTGTTCCCGTTTTGCAGGTATCATGGCACCATCGCGAAAGCGCCAAGCCACTGGTCCATCATCAAGCCGCCAAGCTGGCACATCTAGGACACAAGGGGCAGCCCCTGCACGCCCCTATGACAGCAGCAAATTTGTTTCAGCTGAGGCTCAGACCCGCTTTACGGAGAAAGCCGCTAAAAAGCCAATTCCGGAGAGGGGCATTGACATCCGTTCGGTCAAGGAGCGCTGCCCCCACATGTATTCGGAGTTGATGGTGCGGGGTTTGCAGACCTTCATTGATGAGCCAGGGGAGGCTAATGTAATGGTTGTGAGAGAATTCTATGCTAATCTGCCAGATCATATAGACAATGTGGTCACGGTGCGCCGCAAGGCGGTAGATGCCTCCATTGAGGCGATACGCACAGCATATCAGTTGCCCGATCCTCTACCCGAGAATACGGACTTTTATGAGTATGGCAAAAATCCAACAGACGCCAAGTGGGAGCGTTTATTTGATGATATTTGCGCACCCGGAAAAATGGTGGAGTGGATGGAACACGGTGAGAAGTTCCACTCCTCCTCTTTAACCCCAGAGGGGAAAAGCTGGTTATATGTGATTAACAGTCGCCTTATTCCCTCCAAAAATACTACGGAGGTGAATGGACCCCGAGCTGCATTGATTTGGTGTTTCGTCAAGGGTCTTCCCTTCGATATGGCCAAGGCGATCCACGACGAAATGTTTATCTGGAGCTCCCAACTCATGTATGGGTTCTTTTTCCCCTCTTTGGTGACTAAGCTTTGCAGGCAAGTGCAGGTGCCCGAAAATCTTCGTGTGGATGGGCTGGTAAAAAAAGCCACAAGATCCGACCGGAAAAGAGCACCACGGTGCCTGCCCCAGCGACAGCAGCAGGTGGAGCGGCTGAAAGTGGCTCTGATGCATCGAAGGACGAGGAGGCTGAACAAATGAACGTGGAGAGCGAAACGCAGGCCCATGCGCCCAGCGCAACAGCTGCAACACCGTCAGGAGCAGCGTCCTCTTCAGGAACTGCCAGGGTGTCCCGGTTCACAGCATTGGAGCAGGAGGTAGCTGGGCTACGCTCCTCAGTGACTGATTTGGGCATCCGTGTGGACGCGATGGCTGACCGACAAGCCAAGTCGGAGAAGAAGTTCATGGGTTGGCCGCGAGCTCTGGGGCGTGCGTGCAACGTAAGCCCAGACACCGTCTCCGACCAGGAGTGAGACTTCAGGGAAGTTCCCCTGCTTCACTTTTCTTTCAATTTTAAGCCATGAGGACATGTATTTATCTTTAAGTGTGGGGTGGGGGTACTTCATTGTATGTATGTAGTTGTATCAATTGATTGTTGGTTTTGTTTTGTTTTGGTTGTTTGACTTTGATAGTGTTGGTGTTAAATAGGAATCATTAGTTTAAAATAGATAGGTGGCTCGGCCCGACGATGGATCCCTTTCGACGGGGTTTTTGAGGAACTGAGTCGAAAAGAAAAAAAAAACTGAAAAATTGTAGGCTCTTCCTGATGAAGGATCTTGTAGGCGATTTTCTTGAGGGAAGTTAGTCTAGAGAAAACAACAAAAAGATTTTTTTTTTATTTAGGTTTTTTATTTTAGGTAGTGTAGCAACTCCCCCTTGGTTTTTTCTTTAGGCCACGGTTCTTTTCCAAGGGTTTACCTTGAACCGGGTATAGGTAGTTTTTTTTATTTTGTTTTCTTTTTTTTATTTGTAGATTAGGTTAATGGGATACGAGCTAGAGAATCAAAAGAGAATCCATAGCGTTGACTCACCTGAACACAATAGACCCCTAGAGTGTAACGCTTAGTCTTGTTTGTTGAATCTCACTAAAATGCCTTAATCTATATGTTTGTTACTGAACTGAATGCTCGTAATGGAGTGTCTTGATGAGCTGATCTGGAATGAGTCATATGCCATGTGTGGTGAGGTTTTTGTGTAGTCCGTGAATTGTACTTGTGTCCAGGACTTGCCCGATATGTGAGTTGAAGCGAAATTTTAGGTGATGCTTGGTTTGAAAAATGATTTTAGGCTTTCTTTGATCCTTTTGAGCTTAATTGCTTATCACAAATAAAATCTATCCCTAGTTAACCCTTTTGAGCCTATAGACTTTTGTTTGGCACCCAGATTACAAGCCTGTACCCTTTTGTTCGTAATTGATCTTGTTTTGATCCTTTTACCTCTTAAAGCACTTTAATGGTGAGATGAGTGCTAAAGGAAGTCAGAAGGAACTAAGCGAGGGGTGGATTTTGAGTGGAACCAATAAAAGGAAGAGAGGTGCATTTGTTTTGTAAAATAATACACCACTAGCGGAAAGTGAAAAGAAAGAGAAGAATAAACTGGAAAAAAAAATATAGAGATGAGTATATTGTTGTCTTGTTCCTGCTAGTGGGCATGAATTAATATAGTGCTTAAAGAAGAAGGGAGCATTTTTGGGAGATACGGTTTGTGAAAGTGAAGTGGGTTGAAGAATTTGCGCTTAAAGTGATTGCGTGATGTGTTAAAGTGCTTAGGAGGGTTAGTCACTATTCCTAAATATATCCTACCCGTCCCTTTGCCCACATTAAAACCAAGAAAAAGTCCTAATTGATTTTAGACCGAGTGAGCCTACATAAGTAGAGATTTACACTAAGGGCAAGCTTATGGTGCCAATTGCATGCATGTGACTTCTTTTGTGAGTGTGAGTGATTTTTCTTTGACATATGTAAGCATGAAATTCGATTGTGTGGATTGAATCTATATATTTTTGCTGTGATTGTGAGGGCATGTGATTCGTGACGGAAAAGCAAGTCTTGACTTCTGTGTAGAGTATGTTGAGGAAGTATGAACATTGCATGGAACTTGAGAGTCGACCTTTGAGGCTAGGATTGTTCACTGCTAGGCGTAATGTATATAAATTGTTCAGGGTGTAATGCATTACGGGAAATGGTTGAGTGAAGGAACCTCTAGACAGTATAGTTTGATTGCTCGAGGACTAGCAATGAATTAAGTGTGGGGTGTTGATTATAGGCTAAATCTAGGTAATTTAGCTATTGTTTATGCTTCCGCTAGATTATATTCCAATGTCATAATATGGTTAATTGATGAAAAATAGGCTCTAATTGGGAATTGTATACATTGCAGGATGAGGAGCTTATGTGATGCTTTCAAGAGGCTATTGGAACTATTTACGAGCAAGAAAGACCCCTCGGAGCTGAGTGCGCGCGAGGACGAGACAAAGAATGGAAGAAATGATGGTCCAGGTGCGCGAGCTAATGCGCGAAGTCGCGCAAGTTAAAAAGCTGGAGGCAGAATGTCAGAAGTCACGCGCGAAGGAAGCGCGAGCTCGCGCTAGTCCCAGTTCGGAAGAGACTTATTCAGGGGAGAATTGGAAATCTGGAGGGAAACCCACTTAACCTATATAAAGTCAAGCTCGCCCAAGGTTAATTTATCAAGTTTTTCATAGCATAATACAAGATTGAGAGAGGCAAGAGGCAAGGAGGAGATTTGCTCATCAAGTTCTTCTTTTCTTTCCTTTGTTTTTTCCAATTGTGATGAAAGTGAATCTATTTATGATGAACACTAGTATGAGTGGCTAAAATCCATTGTTCTAGGGTCATGGGTAAAACATGAATGTTGTTGTTTGAGGTCTGACAAAGTTGGTTTATCATATTGGGTTGTTTATTTAATTTTAATTTTAATTATTTTGCTGAGTAGCTAACAGTGAAATACTATCTACGAATCTAGAGTTGAACTCGAAAGTGGGAACTTTAGATTGCATATAGAATTAAATAGAGCAAGTTCTTGAACCCGGGCCTCGGGGAACGGATTCGCAATTGGGATAGACATATACCCAATTGCCTTGCTTGGTTGAAATACAGGAATTGTAAATGCATTCTTGTTAATCTTAATTCCATAGACATATAGGCATTGAGTTGACTTGAATAGGCGAGTAAGAACTCGACAGATTCTTATGAGTAATATTAACCTTGTCAACCAATAACCTAGATAAATCAATTAGTCGTTTTAAGCCAAGAACGCAACACGATTGTTAACTAGCCCGTGACCCTGGAATATACTCTCCTACTGTTTGTTACTCGAAATCATCATTTGTTCGGTTAATTGCTCTAGTTACATTATTGCTTGATAGCTTAGGTAGAAAAACAGTTACATCTCTATTTTGTGAAGGACCTCTTGGATAGATAAATTAATTGAGTTTGAATCAGTCAACGGTTAATCATAAGTCTTCGTGAGAACGATACTCTACTCACTACTCTATTACTTGACGATCACGTGCACTTGCGTGAGTGTTTTTGGTCGCAACAGCTATTTTGTTCAACATGTCATATGTGCTATTTATTTTCATGTGTTGTACACTAATAGAAAGCAAGCCTATAGGAATCACGCACACACTTCGCTTCATTTGTCAAATATGCCATACTTGTTTCCATTCAATACTCTTACATAATATGCCTATAGGATACTACAATGCACAAAATCGAGTCCATTTGCCAATTGTTAGAAATCCTACCAATATGATGTTAACTGACATTGCTAATCCTGTGTTCTCAAATGAGTTCACTGCCTAATTATGCGACTGTTAGAAATCATGCCTATAGGGACTGTTACCTGCCTAAGACGCATATCTATAGAATCAACATTAGTAATTCAGAATTATGATTGTTTTCACTAACTTTCTACGTAAAACAATTAGATATCATGCCTATAGGATTTGTAACATTCAATTTGTCTATGTGTTAACCCAGAAATTCCTGCACTGCCCATGTATTACTGAAAATTAGAATAATTTAGAAACCATGTCTATAGGGATAATAACGATCTAATCTGCCCGTACGTTAGCCTAGAAAATGCAGCATTACCTGTTTGCTAGTGGGATCATATAGAGATCATGCCTATAGAACTAAAGGACTCTAAGTCTCAATTTTGAGATGCTTTACTGCCTAATACCAGAAATCAGTCTGCGTGCTTCCTTGTTTATGTGTGGAGGTTAACACGAGCCATTCTTTGCTATTATGTTTGGTCCTATTTGTTTTGAATGCGCGATTAGTTTTATCACTTTTTGAGCAACCTATGTAGGTCTAGAACCACCTAAATAGAGGTCCAAAGCCTCCTGGACCATAGGTATGAGACGAGTAGTGTACGCATAAGATACGACTTAGAATTGAATTAGAACACTTTAGTTAAACAACTTCAACATAATAATCGAGTAGCATGAGATGATAGTCTATGCCCACTGAATAATACGAACAACTCCTATCTAAAGGAAGTTGCAAAGTATTATTTATGTTGCACGGGGTGATCCTTTAGGATAAAAAACTTAGGACCCCCCCTCCCCCCTTATATACTTTCCATTTGTAGTTAGTCATTTAACATAGACCAATATATTTGTACCTTTGTAATCGCTAAGACCTGTACCAGTTCTCATGTGTTATGATAAGACTCTACGCCTTTTTAATATTTTCTTTTGTTTGTTTGATCACCTAGCCTAATTACATAACCCACATAGTTAAAAGTTCGATCGGGACCCATAGTTGGGGACCTCGAGGAGTGCCTAACACCTTCTCTTTGAGGTAATTTGAGCCCTTACCCGATCTTTGGTGGTGTTGACTAGTAAAATAGAGTTATTTCCAAATAGGTACCCTAACGCACCTTAAAAATTGTTAGGTGGTGACTCTTCTCTTTTAATACCTCCTATTTAAAGGAGTTGTCACATGTCGAAACCCGCTTCTGCGAGAAAACAGGGCGCGACGACAGGTATGGATATATGAGAGGATTTTGTCCTTGAGGCTGCAGTTGAGTGAGTCGATCGTCCACATTGACCCGCCCCTGCCGTGAGCTCATAGATGGAAGACCCTATTGTGCTGTGATAAGTAGCAACACATCTGCTATATTTATTTCATGATCAGTTANTGATACATATGCAGAGCCGCATAATGTACCGAGGCGTAAAGGTGGCAGAGCAGGTGGACGTGGTGGGCAGGGATGCCCACATAGAGAGGGTTTGCTACTAACGCTCCTGGTTCACACGGGCGCTCCTTCAGATGTCCTTCATATGACCAGTTAGGGAACGAGCATGCGCGGTCGGATACTATAGGTCATCTTCTACATGACATGCCAGCTGACATGATTGGGGGTTCACCTCCATGGCAGGGTGAGATGATCACTAGCGTCCCAAGCAGTTAGTATGCTATTCAAGTAGTTGTGTATCGACCATTGGGTCTAGAGTATTCATTTCAGACTCATTGCCCGATGCTACAGATGATGGGTTCTAAGTTTGTTCATTATTTACCTACAACATAGCCACCCACATCAACGCGAGCATTTTCATATTGATCTATTTTCCTTTTCATTTGGCACATATTCGCATGTAGTAGATTGGTACGAAGACACAACTGCATTAGAGATGGCTAGAGGAAGGGGACAACTTAGGCCACATGGTAAGCTTGCCACTTCGGCATTCACATGTCCTCCTTGAAAAATTAATAATATGTTGTTGCTTCCTACCACCACGACCTTCACACCTTCATGTTTCAACCTCGAATACACCTGTTTCTCTAATATAAGTTATTACCCTGTGATTCAGAGAGGTTGGTCGTCAAGATGCCCCATCTACCGACGACGTGGTAAACTGTCCACTTGTTTAATTCGAAATCCATGAGGTACTTGTAAGCTCCTAGATTTGCATCTTTTATACATTGCATAGCATTTTTAAACTTGCGTTTTGAGTGTTGGATGGCTGCATGCCACATCATTCCCTCTAACCTTTGTTCGATAACTTTGAGTTGAAACTGCTCTTTAAATGCCAAAGACATAACCGATGGTATGCATTCGGCTTATGCAGCTAGACGAGCTCCTCAAAACTTTGAATAATTCCAGGAGCCCGATTTGATATGTATAACTCCTCTGCGACCTTTTACAACACGCACTGCAAGGCATGACAAGAACCACGACCAAGAATCTTTTGCCTCCTTATCGATAATTGTAAATGCTAATGAGAATATCAACCCATTTGCATCTACAATCACAATAATTAACATCTTTTAGTCGTACTTTCCATAAATGTGAGCGCCATTAATGGATATAACATGTTTGCAACTCTTAAATCCTTTAATACAAAGTATAAATGCCCCAAAAATATACTTAAAGATATTTATCTCCGCCATTGACTAATTTGCATGTACCCATTCCACCACAGTTCCTAGATTAAAATGCTTGAGTGCATTCATATGCATAAGAAGCTGGGTAAATGACTCATAAAAGTCGCCATATATTATCTTGAATGCACGTCTACGACCGAGCCAAGCATTTTTGTATGACAGAGTGTGTGAAACTGCAACCTTGACTGTAGTCTGCACCTCTTTAAGCTTGAACTGAGGATTGTTCCTAACATAAGGTAATAACAAAGAAGCAATAAGGTTACTTCCTCTGGGATTACACCAATCAGACATACGTGCTTGCCATAGTATTTTCCAATTGTCCATAAGTTGATTTGAGTTTTCCTGCCTCTGGGTATCCACTTGCATCCGGATTCCACCTCCTACAATGGACGGTCCAATAATTCTTTTTTGCTTCCCATGCCTTAAAATCCCTATTTTCCCGCAAGCTTCATAGTTTCACAGCAGTTTTCAGTCTCTCCTTGGCAGAGAAAACATTTTAGACTCAAGAGCAGTTCCATTATCATCCATCCAAATTTTGCAACGAACACCTTCTGATTCATGGGTAGATGCAAACACCTCTGGATGCCCCTGAGTATCATATAAAAATACAATATTCTCCCTATGAAATGGTTGTGTATGTTGTACATCATTAACTTGTAGTTGGCTATCATCGTCAGCATTTTGATCAGAACCAGAGTCATCAACCTCATCTGACTCATATGCGTCGTTCGGGGCATCACAGTCAGAATCATCACCCCCTTCATCGACATGAGCATCCGCTTTAACACGAGCCATTATATCTGAAAATATTAGAATTTATGGGATTTCATTATTCTCCAGTGTGTTGGTTGCATTGCTGGTTCCTGCATCATCTTTAAACGGTGTGCCAAAACTAGTACAACCATGGCCATAGCTACTAGGTGTTGGTTCAATTTCGGGTACTGTACTTTGTAATAACAACCGTATAAAACTATTAAATTCTGAATAACTACCCAATGGATTAGTACATGGTGCATAAGCTTCGGATGGACGCTCATTAACATTAAAAGATGGCACATTAGAAAGTAGATGACTCGTGAAAAATATTTGTAGGCTTAACAACCTCCAATAATTTAGTTTTATTAAACAACTCAAGCTCATCAAAATGATGTGTCTTAATCTATCAGGTGCCCTCAAAAAGCATGTAATAACTTACTATCAACAATAGGAATTTCTGTATATTGAGCAATACACTGTGTGGTCTAATATAGCCACCTACCAGAGATAACAAGCGTTACCTCATTAGGCTTGCTTTTCATCCTAATATTCAAGTTCCTAACTAGCCACTCATACTTAACATTCAACGGAAGTTTCACAATGGCATGAACACCACAACTATATGTAACTGTGCCGGCTTCATAAATTATCTCACTGCCCTAGTACATCGCAACCCTTACAAGCTGATCGGTTGACATTTTAAAACCTACAGAAAGTAGCAATTGCAATCAATAAATAATACTAATATTTGGCAATTAGATTACAAACAATGAAAATAATACTAACCTTTTAACAAATTTCGGTATATTCAAACACACCATACACATCATGAAATAATATCGGTATATTAGAATCCAAATGCATGTATTCTAGCATTTGTTTTCAACAAAAGGTGCATTTAATACACAAACCTTTCATTTTTCACAGAAAGCAGAATATGACAATGAGTCTTTCGTAAAGCGGTAGCGTCAGAAGTCAAATCGGCGTCAGAATTTTTGATTCAATTGAAGGCGCGTCACTCTATTGAGCCTTCTGTGTAATTCAAAATATNTATGCAGAGCCGCATAATGTACCGAGGCGTAAAGGTGGCAGAGCAGGTGGACGTGGTGGGCAGGGATGCCCACATAGAGAGGGTTTGCTACTAACGCTCCTGGTTCACACGGGCACTCCTTCAGATGTCCTTCATATGACTAGTCAGGGAACGAGCATGCGCGGTTGGATACTATAGGTCATCTGCTACATGACATGCCAGCTGACATGATTGGGGGTTCACCTCCATGGCAGGGTGAGATGATCACTAGCGTCCCAAGCAGTTAGTATGCTATTCAAGTAGTTGTGTATCGACCATTGGGTCTAGAGTATTCATTTCAGACTCATTGCCCGATGCTACAGATGATGGGTTCTAAGTTTGTTCATTATTTACCTACAACATAGCCACCCACATCAACGCGAGCATTTTCATATTGATCTAGTTCCCTTTTCATTTGGCACATATTCGCATGTAGTAGATTGGTACGAAGACACAACTGCATTAGAGATGGCTAGAGGAAGGGGACAACTTAGGCCACATGGTAAGCTTGCCACTTCGGCATTCACATGTCCTCCTTGAAAAATTAATAATATGCTGTTGCTTCCTACCACCACGACCTTCACACCTTCATGTTTCAACCTCGAATACACCTGTTTCTCTAATATAAGTTATTACCCTGTGATTTTTCGACTTCAACTCATAATTTTCGAACTTTTTTTCACTACTGGAGGCCATACCTCTTGATCATCGATGAGTGATTGGCCAAGCTGTTTCCTGGACAGGAACCTCTCAACTAGCTGCCCATATGTCATCCTAATCATGGCAGTAACTGGTAGCCCTCAAGCTTTTTTCAAAAAACGTTGAACGATTCAGAGAGGTTGGTCGTCAAGATGCCCCATCTACCGACGACATGGTAAACTGTCCACTTGTTTAATTCGAAATCCATGAGGTACTTGTAAGCTGCTAGATTTGCATCTTTTATACATTGCATAGCATTTTTAAACTTGCGTTTTGAGTGTTGGATGGCTGCATGCCACATCATTCCCTCTAACCTTTGTTCGATAACTTTGAGTTGAAACTGCTCTTTAAATGCCAAAGACATAACCGATGATATGCATTCGGCTTATGCAGCTAGACGAGCTCCTCAAAACTTTGAATAATTCTAGGAGCCCGATTTGATATGTATAACTCCTCTGCGACCTTTTACAACACGCACTGCAAGGCATGACAAGAACCACGACCAAGAATCTTTTGCCTCCTTATCGATAATTGTAAATGCTAATGAGAATATCAGCCCATTTGCATCTACAATCACAATAATTAACATCTTTTAGTCGTACTTTCCATAAATGTGAGCGCCATTAATGGATATAACATGTTTGCAACTCTTAAATCCTTTAATACAAAGTATAAATGCCCCAAAAATATACTTAAAGATATTTATCTCCGCCATTGACTTATTTGCATGTACCCATTCCAGCACAGTTCCTAGATTAAAATGCTTGAGTGCATTCATATGCATAAGAAGCTGGGTAAATGACTCATAAAAGTCGCCATATATTATATATCTTGAATGCACGTCTACGACCGAGCCAAGCATTTTTGTATGACAGAGTGTGTGAAACTGCAACCTTGACTGTAGTCTGCACCTCTTTAAGCTTGAACTGAGGATTGTTCCTAACATAAGGTAATAACAAAGAAGCAATAAGGTTACTATCCAAGTTATAATGATCCTCTGGGATTACACCAATCAGACATACGTGCTTGCCATAGTATTTTCCAATTGTCCATAAGTTGATTTGACATTTCCTGCCTCTGAGTATCCACTTGCATCCGAATTCCACCTCCTACAATGGACGGTCCAATAATTCTTTTTTGCTTCCCATGCCTTAAAATCCCTATTTTCCCGCAAGCTTCATAGTTTCACAGCAGTTTTCAGTCTCCCCTTGGCGGAGAAAACATTTCAGACTCAAGAGCAGTTGCATTATCATCCATCCAAATTTTGCAACGAACACCTTCTGATTCATGGGTAGATGCAAACACCTCTGCAAACACCCCCTTCATCGACATGAGCATCCGCTTTAACACGAGCCATTATATCTGAAAATATTAGAATTTATGGGATTTCATTATTCTCCAGTGTGTTGGTTGCATTGCTGGTTCCTGCATCATCTTTAAACGGTGTGCCAAAACTAGTACAACCATGGCCATAGCTACTAGGTGTTGGTTCAATTTCGGGTACTGTACTTTGTAATAACAACCGTATAAAACTATTAAATTCTGAATAACTACCCAGTGGATTAGTACATGGTGCATAAGCTTTGGATGGACGCTCATTAACATTAAAAGATGGCACATTAGAAAGTAGATGACTCGTGAAAAATATTTGTAGGCTTAACAACCTCCAATAATTTAGTTTTATTAAACAACTCAAGCTCATCAAAATGATGTGTCTTAATCTATCAGGTGCCCTCAAAAAGCTTGTAATAACTTACTATCAACAATAGGAATTTCTGTATATTGAGCAATACCTACCAGAGATAACAAGCGTTACCTCATTAGGCTTGCTTTTCATCCTAATATTCAAGTTCCTAACTAGCCACTCATACTTAACATTCAACGGAAGTTTCACAATGGCATGAACACCACAACTATATGTAACTGTGCCGGCTTCATAAATTATCTCACTGCCCTAGTACATCGCAACCCTTACAAGCTGATCGGTTGACATTTTAAAACCTACAGAAAGTAGCAATTGCAATCAATAAATAATACTAATATTTGGCAATTAGATCACAAACAATGAAAATAATACTAACCTTTTAACAAATTTCGGTATATTCAAACACACCATACACATCATGAAATAATATCGGTATATTAGAATCCAAATGCATGTATTCTAGCATTTGTTTTCAACAAAAGGTGCATTAATACACAAACCTTTCATTTTTCACAGAAAGCAGAATATGACAATGAGTCTTTCGTAAAGCGGTAGCGTCAGAAGTCAAATCGGCATCAGAATTTTTAATTCAATTGAAGGCGCGTCACTCTATTGAGCCTTCTGTGTAATTACAAAATATAAGGCGCGTCCGTTAATCGCACCTTCAGTTGATTTTAAAAGTTACACTGAAAGTGCAATTACTCAACGCGCCTTCTTTACAAATTACACATAATGGTCCGTCTGTTTGGGAACGTTAATATTACAGGAAGAAGGCTCGTTTGTGTTACGCGCCTTCATTATTGACGGAAAAAAAAATTATGACAAACTCATTTATTAGAGTGGTGCTCCATTGCTCACCATTTAAGTCAAGCCTTCTAAAATAAACATGGCAAGGAGACAAAGTCATCAAATTTTATCCCAAAATGATATAAATATGCATGTTCAATCTGATATTGTTAACAGGGGAGGAACTTTTTGGAACTTTACAATATTTATGGAGGTGGTAAATATACTGTTTTAAGGGTATAATGGAAAAAATTTAATTAACTATCTTGGTTTTGTAAATTAACAAGTAATTTGGAATAGATATTTTTAATAAGGGAGGCAAGTAGTATGGGACAGAGGCAAAATTGATATTCCATTTTTGACTAATGACATATCTTTAAAATTGAGAACTCCATCACGACAATACATGTTAGAAACATAAAGATGCTTCTAACATTTAATTCAAGCAAAGTTAGAAGCATCTTTATGTTTGTTTTTATTACTCCATCATGACACTTTTAGATTTTCAACTTTTTAATTTTAATCAGATATTTGAATATAAAATTTAAAATTTTTTAAAATAAAATTTATGTATTTGGAAATTACATGAGAAGTATTACAAATTATAATAGTTAATGAATTTGTATACGGTCAAAATTGAGGGAGCATGATTTTGGAGTCTTAAATCGGGCTATGGGTCCGAGTCCGGGAGGTTCGAAGTAGAGATCAGATCCGACTGAGGAACTCCCGCCTCGAGGAAGCTGATCGAGGGCCTGGCGCGATCCGCATCGAGGGCGTCGCATCTCGAAGTCAATCAAGAAAGAGCGGGAATTTCTCAAGGACACGTGGACCTGGGCATTAATTATAGGATAAGGGTTGTACAAAATGGTACAAGTCCGTACTAGACCGTTATACACCTACACCAATAGAATCCTTTACTATTCATAAGGAATGTACTATATTAGGAGTTCTCCTCCTATATAAAGGGGACCCCAATCATATTGTAAATGCATCAGATCATTCATTGCAATAGAACATTCATATTCTTCTTGTCTAACGTGCTCTCCAATTGTTCTTCAGCTTTATTACCTTTACTTTATTGTTCATACTTTATTACTCTTAGCTGACCTCGAGGTCCCTGGATAAGTCAAGCTCGAGGCCCCCTACTGTTACAACAACACTGATTTGGTTCTTTATTTCTCCTTACTTAAGCTCAATATTACTTGTATAATCACTAGTATTAGAATATATCACGTATCTTTAAAACCACGAAACATCTTTAATTGTTAAGCTCATTTTTCGAGGTAAACAGTTTGGCGCCCACCGTGGGGTAAAGATAATAGTGTTTATGTTAGTGCTAGTTTTCTGATAATACACGTTATTCTTCACACTTTTTCTTGTCATAGATTCTTTGATTTCAGGCTTAATCAAGTCTAGCACTCAAAACGCACCCGCTCACGACACTGAAAGACTTGGAGAAAACAGCGGCATAGGGCTCGGTGTACCACCCGTAAACCCTGAAGGAATGCCAAATGTGGAGCCAGTTGACATTAGCTCCCACAACGCACTAAACGCGATCGCAGGCACAGACCCCGCAAGGAACGCACAAAGGGAAACCTGAGCTGGAGGCCAGGAAGCACGAGGGCTGGAAGAAGGAGGAATCAGCCTCCAGGTGATATTCGAGATGCTGCAAGCTCAATAAGTTGCCATCGCTCAACTTCAGAGCCAGAACAAAACTCCTAACACCGCCGAGCCAGTAAACACGCAGCATGGACCAGTGCTGGAAAGGCCCGATGAAAGTGGCTCGGGGACTGACCCCGCAATCATGAAAATGCTCGAGGAACTGACTAAGAAAATCGAGTCAGGAGAAAAGAAGATAGAAGACAACAACAAGAAGGTGGAAACTTACAACTCCCGTGTAGACCAGATACCGGGAGCACCTCCAGTTTTGAAGGGTTTAGACGCTAGAAAATTCATACAAAAACCTTTCCTCCCAAGTGCGGCTCTGATGCCCATTCCCAAGAAGTTCCGCATGCCAGACATACCAAAGTACAACGGGACAACTGACCCTAACGAACATATTACTTCTTACACATGTGGAATTAAAGGAAATGACTTGAATGATGACGAAATCGAGTCTGTATTGTTAAAAAAGTTTGGGGAAACACTATCAAAAGGATCTATGATCTGGTATCACAACTTAGCTCCTAACTCCGTTGATTCATTTGCTATGTTGGCGGATGCCTTTGTGAAAGCGCACGCCGGGGCCATAAAGGTGGCCACGAGAAAATTGGACGTATTCAAGATAAAACAAAGGGACGAAGAAATGATAAGGGAGTTCGTGTCCTAGTTTCAAATGGAAAGGATGGAATTACCCCCGGTCTCCGATGACTGGGCAGTTCAGGCCTTTATGCAAGGTTTGAATGAAAGATGCTCGATAGCATCTCGACAGCTAAAACAGAACTTGATCGAGTACCCATCTGTGACATGATCGGATGTGCACAACAGTTATCAGTCAAAAATCAGGGTCGAGAATTCCTAAGTGATCGGGCTAAGAATCACTTCAGGGAGAGGGATGCAGGCAGGAAGAGTGAACCAGAAGAGCCCCAACATGTCATTCACATGATCATCGGCGGAGTCGACGTCCCGTAGGGACCCGTATTCAAGCGCACCAAAGTGTCCATCACCAGGGAAAATCGGACTCGGGATTACTTACCCGAGGACACTCTCACATTCAACAAAGAAGATATCGCGGCTCTATCTCAACCTCACAACGATGCTCTGGTAATTTCTATCCTTTTAAATAAAGTTCAAGTTAAAATTGTTCTCATGGATCTAGGTAGTTCGGCAAATATAATCAGGTCCAGAGTCGTGGAGCAGCTCGGGTTGCTCGATCAAATCATACCGGCATCTCGGGTCTTGAATGGCTTTAACATGGTAAGCGAGACAACGAAGGGAGAAATCATCCTCTCAGTCAACGTGGCCAGAACCATACAAGACACCAAATTTCATGTCATTGAAGGTGACATGAGATACAATGCTCTGCTCGGAAGGCCGTGGATCCATAGCATGAGGGCGATACCATCGACCGTCCACCAAATAATGAAGTTCCCGATGAAGGATGGCGTGAAAACGGTATATGGAGAGCAGCATGCAGCCAAGGAAATATTTGCAGTGCACGACTCAGCGTCGGTGTCGACTCCATCCGCATCGGAGAAGTCGAAGGACGAATTGGCGGCCAAATAGCAATTACAGCTCGTGCCCTCGGTTGAGCCCGAGGGACAAATGTTTGATGAACAGGTGGATGGGGACAAGGAAGAAGATTTCCTCACTCCCCGAACCTTCGTTGCCCACGAAGAATCAGATGCGACGAAATTGACGATCGAAGAGCTCGAACATGTCATATTAATCGAGCATCTTCCAGAACAAAAGGTATACCTGGGGACGAGGCTAACCCCCGAACTCAGGAAAAAACTCATTCAATTTCTCATCGATAATATTGATTGCTTCACTTGGTCCCATTTAGATATAACAGGGATCCCACTGGAGATAACTACCCATCGACTAAGTGTCGATCCCAGATTCAAGCCAGTGAAGCAAAAGAGGAGACCTCAGTCCGAGGTAAAACATGCATTCATCAAGGAAGAGGTAACCAAACTCCTGAAAATAGGATCCATAAGGGAAGTAAAATATCCTTAATGGCTAGCTAACGTAGTGGTAGTCCCTAAAAAGGGGAATAAACTTAGAATGTCTGTAAATTACAAATATTTGAACAAGGCGTGCCCTAAATATTCTTTCCCATTGCCCAACATTGATCATTTGATCGATGCTACAGCCGGCCACGAGATCCTTACCTTTCTCGACGCCTACTCCGGGTACAACCAAATTCAAATGAACCCGGAGGACCGGGAGAAAACCTCATTCATCACCAAGTATGGAACACATTGTTATAATGTAGTGCCCTTCGGACTAAAAAATGCAGGAGCCACATATCAACGCTTAGTTAATAAGATGTTCGAACATCAAATAGGCAAATCCATTGAAGTTTATATTGATGTTATGCTAGTTAAGTCCCTACGCGCAGAGGACCATTTGACTCATTTGCAGGTGACATTCGACACCCTCATGAAAATACAACATGAAGCTCAACCTCGAGAAGTGCGCTTTTGGAGTCGGCTCGGGCAAGTTCTTGGGCTTCATGGTGTCTAACAGAGGCATCGAGATCAATCCCGAAAAAATCAAAACCATTGAGGAAATCACTGTGGTAAACAATGTGAAGGCCGTGCAACGACCGGACGAATAGCGGCCCTGGGTCGATTCATCTCGAGATCATCGGATCGGAGTCATCATTTCTTCTCCCTGCTTAAAAAGAAGAACAACTTTGCATGGACCACGGAATGCCAGCAAACCCTAGAAGAATTAAAACGGTATCTCTCGAGCCCATCCTTGCTCCATACTCCGAAGGAGGATGAAACACTCTACTTGTATTTATCCATGTCCGAGGTAGCGGTAAGTGGTGTGTTGGTTCGAGAAGAGAAAGGTATGCAATTTCCTATTTATTATGTGAGTCGGACCCTGGGGGATGCCGAAACCAGGTATCCACATTTGGAAAAATTAGCTCTTGCATTAATAAGCGCATAAATTAAAACCATATTTTCAATGCCATCCTATATGTGTATTAACTACATATCCGCTTCGAAATATCTTGCATAAGCCCGAATTATCGGGAAGATTGGCGAAATGGGCCATCGAACTTGGAGGATATGATATCGAATATCATCCTCGGACGGCCATCAAGTCTCAAATTTTGGCAGACTTCGTGGCCGACTTCGCACCTACCCTCGTACCCGAAGTAGAAAAAGAACGCTTGCTAAAAACGGGTACATCGGAGGGGGTTTCGACCCTCTTCACAGACGGTGCCTCAAATGTGAAAGGGTCTGGGATCGGCATCATTTTGAAATCGCCCATGGGCAGTGTTATTAGACAGTCTATCAAAACTTCTAAATTGACTAACAATGAGGCCGAGTATGAATCCATGATCGCAGGTCTTGAACTAGCCAAGGGCCTTGGAGCAGAAGTCATCGGGGCAAAGTGTGATTCCCTTTTGGTGGTAAACCACGTAAACGGAAGCTTCGAGGTTCGAGGCGATCGAATGTAGAGGTACTTGGACAAACTTCAAATAATACTGCATCACTTCAAGGAATGGACACTGGACCATGTACCTCGAGAACAGAACAGCGAGGTCGACGCACTAGCAAACTTGGGATCATCAGTCGAAGAAGACGATATCGTCCCGAGGGCTGTCATCCAGCTATCAAAATTAGTGATTGAAGAAGGCCATGTAGAGATTAACTCGACAAGCTAAACATGGGATTGGAGGAATAAGTACATCGATTATCTAAAGCATGGGAAGCTCCCCGCGGACCCAAAAGAGTCAAGAACACTCCGAGCCAGAGCGGCTCGATTCTCGCTCGATGAAAATGGAACGTTGTACAGAAGAACCTTTGATGGACCACTGGCGATATGCTTGGGACACGGGGATACAGACTATGTACTACGGGAAATCCATGAGGGCTCCTGTGGAAACCATTCTGGTGCAGACTCTTTGATTCGTAAGGTGATCAGAGCAGGATATTATTGTGATAGCATGGAAAAAGATACCAAGGAGTTCGTTCGAAAGTGTGATAAGTGCCAGAGATTTGCGCCAATAATTCATCAACCCGGTGAACAACTCCACTCGGTCTTATCCCTGTGGCCATTCATGAAATGGGGGATGGACACCGTCGGCCCCCTACCAACGGCACCAGGTAAAGCTAGATTTATTTTGTTTATGACTGATTACTTCTCAAAATGGGTTGAAGCGCAGGCCTTCGAGAAAGTAAGAGAAAAAGAAGTCATCGACTTCATATGGGACCATATCATATGTCGGTTCGGGATACCCGCCGAAATAACATGTGACAATAGAAAACAGTTCGTTGGTAGCAAAGTGAAAAAATTCCCCGAGGACCATAAAATCGAAAGGATCCTGTCAGTGCCTTACCACCCAAGTGCAAATGGGCAGGCCGGGTCCACCAACAAAGCCATTATTCGAAACTTGAAGAAAAGGCTAGATGATGCAATGGGGAAATGGAGAGAGGTATTGTCCGAGGTATTATGTGCGTATCGGACAACATCGAAGTCAAGCACGGGGGAGACCCCGTTTTCCTTGGTATATGGGTCCGAAGCTTTAATCCCAGTCGAAGTCGGGGAGCCTAGCGCAAGGTTTCAGCATGCCACTAAAGGCTCAAATAACGAAGCGATGAACACTTCTCTCAAGCTACTGGATGAAAAACGTGAGGCCACATTAATACGAATGGCCGCGCAAAAACAAAGAATTGAAAGGTATTACAATAGAAAGACAAACCTCCGATATTTCAAAGTCGGGAACTTAGTACTGAGAAAAGTCACTCTTAACACTCGAGACCCAAACGAAGGGAAGCTAGGTCCCAATTGGGAAGGACCGTACCGTGTCCTCGGAGTCATAGGGAAAGGATCATACAAACTCAGAACAATGGAAGGTGAGCAACTACCAAATAATTGGAATATATCAATGCTCAAGCGATATTACTGCTGAGCTCGAAGACTTTGGGTTTGAAATCATGCCTTGCACTCTTTTTCCCTTGGATCGGGTTTTATCCCAAATGGGTTTTACCGGCAAAGTTTTTAATGAGGAAACACCTGTATGCTACCTAAGGATCACTCGACAAGTATTCAAGGCTTTTTTTTTCGATCAACCTCGAATACTGGGGGGCATCACCCTTGGAGATTATAGCTTTGAGAAAAATATTTCACGCCTAAAAGGGCCTCAGTAGGAGAACTTTGTAATGGGACAAACGGTCAAATGAACCGTGTCCATATAGAATAATCGAGCCCTGACGGCAAAACATGTACACATGTATTAACTATTTGAAGAAGCATTCTGGTTATTTCATAAAAACACCTTGTATCTCATACGAGCTCTATACTTACAATCCTACGGGAAACGGCTCAAGAGCCAAAGTGCCTCGAAACACCCAGGGGCTGTCAATGACAGTCAATATAAGTCCCCAAAGAGGCATCATAAGACCTCGAAGAGGCACCCACCCGAAACGAAGGCCAAGGCCAACTCACTCGGGGACTAACTTTTTGAACAAGTTTGGAAAGTTATCGGGAAACGAATCTAAGTGACAAACCCGAAGGCTACGGCCATACCAAAGACTACGGTCACACAAAGGCTACGACCAAAATAATGCGACTCGGAGACGTCCGACTTTCGATATAAAACTAAAGGCCTTCAAACATTAAAAAACTAGTTAAATTAGGCTACCCCCGGCAAAAGCAAAATATAAGGGGCCTCGATAAAATTCGGCCCCCGAAAAATCTAAGGGCTTCGATAAATAAGCCCTCAAACAAGGTCTTCGACAAACCATCCCTCGAACGATCCAAGGGCTTCGATAACACCAGCCTTCGGAAAACCATTAAGAGGCATTCAATTATGTCCACCCGAACAAAATCGACCAATAAGGTTCCGATACGTCGAGCCTTCTAAAAACCCAACGGGTATGAAATACATGCTAAGGCATAACTCAAACTCCATTAAGTCTTTCAGCCGAAGTGACGGAAACTACATAGCCATTTTTAGAGGCCAAAACGGCCCGATTAAAAGAGCCTAAGGGCCAACCAAAAAGAGCCTAAGGGCCGATATACAAGAGCCTAAGGGCCAACTTAAAAAGAAATATAGGGTCAAAGACCTATGGGAGTCTAAGACCCCGTTCTCGCTTAACTCGGACCCAAAGGCCCCGAGCTCGCATTATTTTAACTTTAAGTTTGGCTCGGGGATTGTCTAAAACCCTAAGGGGTACGATCTTGGGCAATAATAGCCTAAGGGCTTATTGCGAGTCTAAACCAATACTCAAACATAACACGTGAATCATCAGAAGTTTTTATGAACGGAGACAAAATAAAAGGTCAGCACAAATCAGGAACAGAGCAAAAAGCTGCTTTATATTCGTCCGGGAAATTTACAAAGCATATTACAACTAAGGACTCTTATACGAAAATAGAAACCTAATCTATTTTTGGGGCCTCGTCCCCAGGAGTGCCGTCTTCATCTCCAATGGCTTTATCTTCTGAAGCCTCTTCCCCTTCAGGAGCATCTTCTTCACTTTCCTCGTCCCCGGAACCACTCACCACATCTTCATCATCAGAAGAGACAACAAAACCTAGCATCGGTTTCCCGTGCCTGTGCATCGGCTATCTCCTCGGCAAGGTCAAATCCTCGAGCACAGACTTCCTCGAGAGTCTCCCTCCAAGCTTGAAACTTAGCCAATTCACTGCTTCGTTTCGCCCGATTGGAGGCTGCTCATCTCAGCTTGAACGGCCGCGGCTTCTTTCTGTTATATAGCAATGGATTTATCGGCCACAACTTTCATTTTCTCAGCCTCGGCCTTGGCTTGTGCAGCTTCATCCTTAGCATATGCAGCTTCAGTCCGGGCTTTAGTCAGCTCGCCTCCAGCTTCTCGATTTCCCTAGCCTGAGCCAAGCCTTTCGCTTCAGCACCGCGGAGCTGAGCTTCAGCCGAGGTCAGTTGAGCCTTAACAACTTCCTTTTTGGTGGTGAGTCGATCCATGTTCTCCTTTCACTGGTAGCAATCAGCCCGAACTTGGTTCACCTCGCCCCGGAGCTGCCCAATCATGTCTAGCTTTTGCTGTAGCTGAGACGTCGAAGTATTAGCCTCAAAAGCATGGCCAAGAATGCTGAACTTTGTTAAAATCAGAGTTACCTGCTCGTCCAGCTCGGACTCGCTTTTTTGAGCTTTGGCCAAAGCAGTCCGGAGGTCCTTAAGCTCCTTTTCCTTCTGACTACAAAGGAGACTCAAGGCTTTTTCTTCGCCCGAGACTCTCTTGAGCTCGACCTCACATTGTTCAGCTTGGCCTTGAACTTTGTAAAAGCTTATACATGAAATAAAGACGCGTCAGTGGAAGAGGAAAACAAATGGAGAAAAACTTGCAATAGATAGGGCAGGTCTTTACCCGGAGAAAGAGACGCTAGGCCTCTTCAAAAATGGAGGATGCATCATTGAAGTCATCGACACCCTCAACCCCAGCATAGCAACTTTGGAAAGGATCATCTGCGTTGACCTTACTTGGGTCGGGCATATGCAAAGTGTTGGCTTCCTCGATTGCCTCCCCGGAATAAGTTGGCAATGAAAGAGAATGACCTGTTGTCGCGGTCCCGAGCTCTTCACTCGGGGCATTATCATTAACCTCGGGGGCCTCAGCATCTACCCCCTCTAGTATAGTTGTTGAAGACGGAGGGACAATCTCAACCTCCGTGGATACGGGGGCCTTGCCCGTCTCTTCCCTTTGGGCATCCTCACCACAAGGTGGATTTTCTAGTTCGGGAGGCTTGACGACCTCGACTAACTTCCCGGTCTGAGTCACTAGCGCCGATTCTTCCCCATCATTTTCCTCATCATCCGGGGAGTCATGGGCTGAATCTGTGCCCGTTTGAGCAAACCTTTTTCGTAGCCTTCGAGTGGAGGTTTTCTTGTCTTGGGGGTCTTCGGGCTCCGAGACCCTCTTTCTTTTATTATCCTTCTTGGGCTTTGGATTTGAATGCTTGGTCGTTCCCCGAGCGGGGCCGGCCTCATCTCAGACGCGTCTCCAAGGCCGTGGTTCTTGGCCTCCCATCGGCCCCTCGCCAAGTCACACCACTTACGCTTGTCATAAGAAGATGTGGCAGCTAGTTTCCTGACCCAAGCCTCGAGGTCGGGCACCGCCAAGGGCGCCAAAGCGTCGGCTGCCAAAAGAAAGACGAGTAGGATATGAAAAATGAAAGAACAAGAATAGGTACAAAGGGAAATGCGGACTCCACTTACGGTTAATATTCCATCTCTCCGGGAACGGCATTTTTTCTTCAGGGATGACGTCCGAAGTCCTGACTCTAACAAACCGGCTCATCCAACCTCGATCTTTTGTTTCATCGGTACTAGCGAAGAAGGACTTCGTGGTTCGACGCTGCAACTTGATAAGCCCTCAGAATAACTGGGGCCGATACAATCGAACTAAGTGGCTGAGGGTGAATTCTAAACCTTCGGCCTTCTCAGAAAAGTACCGCAACATGATCACGATACGCCAGAACGAAGGGTGGATTTAGCCGAGGGTGACTTCGTATGTCTTGCAGAAGTCGATCACCACCGGATCAAGGGAGCATAGTGTGAAGGGATAAGTGTAAACACTCAAAAAATCCTCCTTATGGGTAGTTATGCTTTCATCAGGATTCGGGATCTGTATCTTGACCTCTTCCCCCCATCGACATTCCTTCCTTACGTCCTCGACGATCTGCGTGGTTATCAGGCAATTATATCGTTCCACGTGTTCGCATCGGCCCTCGACGTTTGGAGGATTCTCGTACTGAAATCCTTCTTAATGATGCAATCACCAGGGGTGATCTCTTCAAGTGTCGGCAGCGCTACCGGCTTGGCCGGCCGAGAGGCGGAGGAAGATGATGATTTATCTTTTTTAGGGACCGTCTTGGAAGTTTTGGCCATGGTTATAAGGTGAGGAAGACGGGTGAACTGGGATGTAGTATTTCCGGCTAAAGCTTGGTGTTTTATAGCATTTAAAGAGGCAGAGGAAACAGGAGATTGATGAGGTGAGGATTGCAAGAGATTGAAGCAAGGTAAAGTTGTTTAATAAAGGAAGACGCCCCATATTTATAGAGGGGCAGCGACAGGTCGAAGGCGTTGATGGCCGACCAACACAGGCATGCATTTAATGTTTTTGGGAAGCGGGCCGACGGGACGTTTCGGTCACTTCGAATTTTAGCTTCACAAGGATGACGTCATAACTAGAAGTTTGAGAAAATCGAGGTCAAAATCGTTTCATATCATTCCATTCTAAGAAACGCGGGGACTATCTGTATACAGTCAAAATCGAGGGAGCATGATTTTGGAGTCTTAAATCGGGCTATGGGTCTGAGTCTTGGAGGTTCGAAGTAGAGATCAGATCCGGATGAGGAACTCCCGCCTCGAGGAAGCTGATCGAGGGCCTAGCGCGATCCGCATCGAGGGCGTCACAATCTCGAAGTCAATCAAGAAAGAGCGGGAATTTCTCAAGGACACGTGGACCTGGGTATTAATTATAGGTTAAGGGTTGTACAAAATGGTACAAGTTCGTACTAGGCCGTTATACACCTGTACCAATAGAATCGTTTACTTTTTATAAGGAATGTACTATATTAGGGAGTTCTCCTCCTATATAAAGGGGACCCCAATCATAATGTAAAGGCATCAGCATTCATTGCAATAGAACATTCTTATTCTTCTTGTCTAACGTGCTCTCTAATTATTCTTCAGCTTTGTTGCCTTTACTTTATTGTTCATACTTTATTACTCTTAGCTGACCTCGAGGTCCCTGGATAAGTCAAGCTCGAGGTCCCTACTGTTACAACAACACTGATTTGGTTCTTTATTTCTCCTTACTTAAGCTCAATATTACTTGTATAATTGCTAGTATTAGAATATATCAAGTATCTTTAAAATCATGAAACATCTTTAATTGTTAAGCTCATTTTTCGAGGTAAACAGAATTAAAATATTAAAAAAGCATATAAAAAATAATAATTCATTTAAATCTCAAAATTTGAATACCTTTACGTCAATGGAAACGAAGGGATACTTACTAGTTAGTACGTATCTTTTTTTATTCTTATGTTTCCGACTGTACTAACAAAATTCCAATCTTCATTCAAGTATATTATAGGATTTTTTTTAAAGATGGTTTTGCTTCTAGGTATAGATTAGAGAGTACAGACAAATATTTGACCGTATTCTTTGACCAAAATTTTTTATATGCTCTTGAAGTATTCTAAATTATTAATTATTGTGATATATAGTACTTTTCAGTAGTTTTTAAATATATAAATTTTACGTAAAAAATTTAGGAATTTTATTTTTAAATACACTGTCAATATTAAAAAGTTTATATCTCACAAAATAAAAAATATCATAATTAATTGGGACAGAAAAATATAAAACGAGAAAGTCAACATTTGGCATCGAATCACATCACTTGTTATGCCACATTTTTACCACTCTTTAAATTTCACGTCAGCAAATTAAAAAAACTTTCACCTTATAAAAATTTTGACCACCCATTTGGTCTTGTAGCTGTAGTACTCGATGTTGCGTTAGAGTTATATTTAACGAAATATCTTTAATTTCATCTAGGTAAATTGGTTTTGGATATACAAAACAATTATTCCGATCTAACGAAATTGCTAAAGAAAATGAAAATTTCTCTTACCTTTTTAATCATGTAAAAGGAACAGAGTGAAATGAATCATTTCAATTCATGCAGCTGTTATTCCTAACACTAATTGTTCACAAAAAAAAAAAAAAAAAAAAAAACAAAACATTATTCTGACGGCCAACCCCACCCCCCACCCCCGCTCAATTGAACCCCCCCCCCCTCCCGTTACTTCCTAACAACAAAACAAAAGCTAGGTGCTTTCCAGGCTGGCAGCTTAGCGCATTATTTTGACTCCGACGCACCTAACAAAGAATTGGTGCTGTCCTAATTAATAACCACGGAAACATAGTACATGGGATTAGTCGCTTCATTGGACTTTCCGGTCGGAGAGAAATTACTAAGCATTTAGCATTCACTCGCGCTTGGCACCAATGAGGTTTTTTTGAGAGAAAAAAGAAAATTATGCATTCACCATATGAATACTAAGTAATTGGGCTGGGTCAAGATAAGCTAAAATTTAGGTGGGACACAAAACCCTAAATAGCTATTCTTGGATCAATTTAGACTAAAAATTAGCCAACTTCTAGATGGGACACAAAACCCTAAATAGTACAACTGCAAGGAATATTCACTAGAATATTCTCTGACATATTCTCTAGGGAACCCTCAACATAGAACTAGCCGTTACTACTCTAATAGAAGGAATACTCGTCCTCGTTCTCCGTTGACACTACTAAAAAACAGCAAATTTGCGACCGTCAAATCAGTCGAAAATCGTATTTTTTCGACCGATTTGCGACTGAAAAGTGTCAGTCAGAAAACACGTGGTCGCAATATATTTGCGACTGAATCAGTCCAAAAATTGCAACGGATTCAATCGCAAATTGAAAAATGCGGGGACATTTGAAATTAAGCAATTTGCAACCGAATCGGTCGCAAATTTAGCGATTGATTCAATCACTGACCAGAGTTAAAAAATAAATATAAATGAAAAGTTTCGATTGATTCCGTCGAAATATTAAAAATAAAATTAATTTTTAACTAATTATTCTGAGTGAAACTGTCGTAAATAATTATTAATTAATTAAAAATATCGAAAATTCTCCATTTGCAACTGATTCAGTCGCAAAAATTAATTAAATATTGTTAGAAATTTTCAATTTGCGACTGAATCAGTCGCAAATCTGGATAATTCCTGATGAAATTTGTGTTGGATTCAGTCGCAAATCTTGGCATTTTTAGGCAGAATCCTACTGTATTTTTAATTACCCACCTGCCAAATAAAACAGCCAACCAAACACCTAACAATTAACCAAAAACCTAATATAACAATCCAAAATTCAATATTTACCACAAAGCGAACAATAATATTTATAACAATTCAACCAACTAATGAACCAACGAACTATCAAACG
This sequence comes from Nicotiana attenuata, assembly GCF_001879085.1. Taxonomy (NCBI): domain Eukaryota; kingdom Viridiplantae; phylum Streptophyta; class Magnoliopsida; order Solanales; family Solanaceae; genus Nicotiana; species Nicotiana attenuata. The sequence continues at coordinate 41,297 of NW_017675660.1, forward strand.
ACATAAATTGAACATGTCTCTAACTTCAACTCTAAAACATTCAAATAGCCTATTCAGATTCAATCTCCTCCTCAGACTCAGACTCAGACTCCATTGCAGCTCTTTTCTTGCTTTTTTTTTTAACAATTTTTGGATCAAAGCCTGAGTTTCTTGAAGTTCTTGCGACATTTGATCCACTTTTTGACGCATAGATTCCATGTCTTCTTGGAAAACTGATTCCCTAGTGAAATAATGCTGTTGGTGGACGACTAGAGGATGGCTGTACTCCAATCCCGTAGACTCGACCTTTATTTTATTATTTTCACGAGAAATAAAGAAAAGAAAGTAAAAGAAGTAAGAAAACAAACAAGCAACTTTCAAATTAATACCAAAATAGATAATTACATAATATTTATACCGTTATTTACGCCACCAGCCGCTTGTGTCCAAATTGCAGTCATATCCTCCGGGGTCGGCTGAGTTCCTTCAGGTTGAGTTTGTTGCCATGCATCAAGATCAATATGATACTTGTCCTGAAATAAAAATGATGCACGTTATATAAATAAAATAAACCAAGAAGGAAAAATAATATAGTGTTGGTGTTTGGATTATACAAATGTATCTAAAGCACGTGGTTCGATCCATCCTTCTCTTGTGCCATCCTTCTTCTTCTTCTTGTGGGTCTCTGCAAAGACCTAAGCATAAGTCACATCTCCCCACGTTCCTTTTCCTGAAAATTAAGAATTAATATATCTATATATATATATATATATGTTCAATTTGCATGCTTGTAAAACTAAGAATATTTATAATGAAATTACCATTTTCCAACGATGGGCTGCAAAACTAATAGAACCTCCAGTATGCAATGCTCCACCCTTAGTAGAAGCTCTATTTAACTTTGCTTGTTCACTCTTCTTCTTCCACACAGGGGTGTTCCACTTCGCCAAGAGCTGATTCCTGACATCTTCACGTATCCAATTAGGCTTTTTGCCACCTTTCTTAGCAACATGATGTGAATTTGTTATCAGCTTCTGTGCTTTCTTCTCGAAGTTATCATGCACCAGATTTCAAGTGTTGGCTGCATACGCACTGAACCTGCAAAATTGAATAAATAATATTAGACAATGAGGATAAGTATTAATAAAAATTAATTTATCGTACCTTAAATTGTTGCCACATATTCATTCTGATCTGGTGCGGTATCTGTCTCCAAGAATTTCAAGGCTCGTCAAAAAATGTCTTCATAGATTCCATTACCATATGCGCAGCCTGAAAAGATGACAAAAACCTGCATTTAATTTTAATATATAAAATGTCATTAAATTCATTATATGCAAAATTTTATTGAATGTTTTTAAAAGGAAATTGAATAAAAACTCACCCGACGTCACGGGGAATGTATGAGGCACAAAAGATGAACCGCCATGCTGGCTACTATGATGTCTCGAGGATGCAACCGGTGGTGAGCTACCAATCTGACTAGCAGGAACACGCGGGGAAAAAGCTGAGAAATGAGGCGTGGGTATTAAATTAATGGTGGTCGAAACTGAACCACCATGAGAAGGCATGGAGTAATACTGAAGCGAGCTAGATGGGGGAGGGACTTTGAAAAAGTCAGATGAGTGTGTAGCTGGCATGGAAGGACGAGGAGGCATAGGAAGAGGGCTCATATTTGGTATAGGTGGAGGAAGCTGACTTGATCTAGGTAAAGTGTGTTTCTTCTTCTTAGATTTTTTTATTTTTTTACCGCGAGAATCCATCTGTGTAATAAATTTGGAAGCGATAATAAGCTTAACTTCTAAAGTTGAATCAGTAGGAGAATTCAGCTTGTCCTTTCTGTAATGGATAAGATAAAATTGTTGTTACTTCGACTGATTTATATCCATGATATATATAAATCAAATAAACATGACATGGTGAAAACAACCAGAGAAACAATGCATTCTTGATTGTGCAGAATTTTTTTCTTAACAAAACAGAACTTGTAAATAAATTAGGTGTGCTAGTCTAAGAATAAATTATTTACTATATACTGATAGTAGAAATTTTACACTATAGCAACAATTAATCGGCTACAACAGGTTATTACTTTATCTTTTAGGTTATCTTATTAAGCTTATTGTTAGGAAAAGTTACCTCTTATGGTAGGTTAATTTAACTCAATGGTATATGAATCTTGTCAATGTACAGACCTTATACTCTATATAATAAAGACTACCCATTTCTAAAACTGTGACATTTATTATTGGAGTATTATAGTACTATTTTTCTGTCCCATATCATAATTAAGGTAATTGGAGATTGAAACTTACTCTCTAAATTAGCAAGGTTTCGGTGGAAAGAGAAGGCAATTCCTTCTTCATCATCTTCTTGAAATAGAGATTCAAGAACTGAAACTGGGCTGTGTTGCTCATTCTCCAGCTTAACCAGAACTGAAGCTAACGAACGGAAACTCCAACGAACTCGACGACAATCGGACCCAACTTCAACAACTCGAACCACGACCAAAAAGCTGCTCGTACTTGAACGGTTTGAGAGCTATTTGCATCTTGTTTCGCTGCTTCTAATGGTGGATGCTTGAGTGGTTGGTTTGAGTTGATTTTTGGAGGAAGAGGAGGAAAGAGTTCGATCTCTTTTAGTGTCATTTGCGACTGGATTTACAGCAGCTTTTTTGCTCTGTTTTGGTTGGATTTGGTGTGATTTCAGGCGCTGCTGCCCTTAATCTCCCATCTCTGTTCGTATGTGTGTTCAGCGTCAGAATTGAGAGGGACTGGAAGGTTTCGCCGAATTTCCGGCGGGCTTGGTAGTCGACTGGTTTTAGGGAGATGAGGTATGGGCGTTGGCTGTTTCTTCGGCGAGTTTGGTGAAGGGGGTGGTGTGAGGGAGATGAAGTCAAGGGGTGGGTCGTTTGGAGAAGACGAAATCAGGGGGGGGGGGTTGTCTCTTGGAGGCGGATTTCTTAGAATAATTTAGGTCTTGTCTATTTTTAGCTCATTGGGGCGGGGTAGGTTTTTAAAAATAATCTGCATCTGATTCCTTCGCAAAACTAGCGACCGTTGCAGTCGCAATTTTAAAAAATAATTTGACTGGTTTAATATTATTTGCGACCCAAACGGACGCAAATGGTCAAATAAAATTGTTTGACTTTTTGTTTTCGACTGAATCCGTCGCAATAATTTATTCCGAATTTTTACGCGAAACGTTGCGACCAATGTTGTCGGAAAAATAGTCGAAAAAATTAAAAAAAATAACAAATATTATTTTTGAAAATTCCAACCGAATCAGTCGCAAATTTGTGACTGATTCTTTCGGTCACAAATATTCAGTCGCAAATCAGCTGTTTTTTAGTAGTGTGACCCATCTCGACCTCGACGACGATATGTTGTTTTCTCATGACCTCGACCTTTTGAAGCCAAATCATTATATCCTGTTGACCACACGTGGTATCCTTTGAAGGATTTCTTAATGTCGACTTGGTCCACATATTATTATGGTAATATTTAGCCCATATAGTTAGTCCTCCCGCTAATTGAGGCCGTCCTCGTGGGCGAGTTCAATGAGCGAATAACAACGGCCGTGGTCGTTGTGAAAAACAGGCGACGTGGTGCTTCTCGAACCGCATATCTTAAATCTTAAATTTTTTGGGTGATTCAGTGGAACCATCTTGTCAAAGAGAAGATGTGATGTCATGACGTCATTCATCATGATGACGCCGGTTCCCGACGTGTCGCGTCGATTCATGCGCGGCCCCTGATTGGCTCTGCCGTTCCGATTCTACTGACAATTATGGTTAATCGTTTCGAGTTTGATGCCCTCTTCTCTATAAAATGGGGTGGCTTCACCATAATTCAAACTTTACATTCTTTAAACTTCTCCTTTGAATTTCCTTCTTTTGCTTCATACCAGTTCTTCATATTTGCAGCTTTTACTCTCTTCATTTTTCTCAGCTTCTATAACCATGTCGAACCTTCCTTCTGATGTAAATGAGGAGAACCATTCCATTCCTTTGGTTTTTGTATTTCCCCTTCATGGGGAAGACGCCGTCGCTGCTGCTGAACAAGAGGCTCTACCTTCAGTGGAGGAGATCATCCCTCGTTATCCTAACGCCAAACCTGATCTCCAATGGCCGCCGGAAGTGATGATCGAGAAATTCCAATCCACGGTGATGGCCAAGCGCTTGGCTGAGTTTAAAACCAAATTTGGCCTTCCCGACTATGTGGAGCTAGTTCCCTTGGTAGTGATGAAGTACACATCCACCGCCCTGAGTACTGTGCTCTCTATGCCTACCCATTTGCCATCGGTTATTTGTTGCCCCTCCTTCTACTGGTGGAGGAATTTTGTTGCCATTACAACATTTCCGCTGGTAAGCTCGCCCCCTATGTTTACAAAGTGATTAAGACGTTGAATTTTGCCGAACTGGCCGAGGTCGAGGTCACGATGTGTCACTTAGTGCATCTTTTCGTACCCCATTTTTATCTAGGAATGATGTTGAATCTTCGACACCGTGGGGGCAAATATTTGGTACTGAAAATGGACGATAAAGGTAGCCAACAGTTCTGGCTCGATTATTTCTTCATCAAGACCGAGGCCGTTGTAGTTGATGTTACTGATTTCCCTGAGGCCTAGAACCATACTCATAAGTACTAACGTTTTTGCCTTTACCCTTTCAAATATTTTGTTCATTCTGAGCTGGTCGTGTGATCATTCTTTTCCTACAGCCACTGGTCGAGCTCTTCAATTAGTGACTTATCTCACCAGTTGGGTCAGGCAGGTTCTCCCCTACACCGTGGGGATTCGTGATTGGCCGAGCTTCTTTCAAAAGTTCTAACCAACTCTCCATTCGACATGTGATTTTCTTCTTCTAGTCGTCGTCGTACTCGTATTGTTTTACGTCGTCATGCTTAATTTTTGTGTTTTCTCTAGGTTCCGTCAGGGGGGACTATAAGAAGGAACAGGGCGCATGTTCCTTTGTTCAGGAGGAGAGGGGCCGCTACGCCTTCCGCCTCCGCCCCCATCTCAGTTGCTGTGCCTACTCCTCCCTCGTTTTCACTCATCGACGAAGATGATTAGGTCTCTCCACGTAACATGGACCTGAGGTCCCGCAAAAGGAAGGTTGTGGATGTAGGAGTAGGAGTACCCTAGGTCGTCGACTCATTAGGGGATGAGTTCGTGGTACATGAGACATCGATGATACATATTGGGGATGGTGTTGGGACGATCTCTGAGACCCCTCAGTTTGAAGAGACCAATGTGGGCATGCTTTCATGTCCAGAGGAGGAGATGGACACAGAGGGGACAATTGGTGATAGCTCTGCGCCTTTAGGGCAAGAGGAGGCCTCTTCCTCTAGGCCGGCAAGGTATGCTTCTCCTATTGATGGGGACAAAGGAAAGGGTGTCGTCGACAAGGGTGATGGATCGAGTTCTGACATGGACCCTGATGATATTAAGATGATTGACTAGGGGACTACCCAGATAGAGGTGAGGATGAGGGGGTGGGGAGGGGGGGTGGGGGTTCAAGGACTATCATGATTCCCAGGGATCGTGATCTGCTTAGAGTATCGAGGACGTGGTCAACGCTCTCGATCCTCTCTACTCCGAAGCCAAGTGGGTGACTCTCAAGGAACTGACTAACGGCAACTTGTCGAAGAGCATTGTCGGCCTCGCCCTCAAGGTAATTGTAGTCGTTCCTCATTCTTTTTTCTTTTCTTTGACTTGTTTCTAGGCTCTAAATTTTACTTTTCCTTGATTTGTAGACTATTATTCTGGAGATTGAAAATGTGTAGAGGGAGAAGAAACAGAAAGAGATTTATTAGAGGTTAAAGGGCAAGTACTAGGATTTCCGCAAAAAGCACCAGGACGCCTAGAGGCGGTTTCGCGAGGAGGCCGACGTATCGACCGTGAGGGAGGATTTGAAGAAAAAGGATGAGGAGCTGATGGTGGCAGTGGAGAGGTTCAACATTCTCGAGAGAGCATTGAAGAGAAAAAAGGAGGATCTTGAGCTGAGCAAGGGCATGGAGGCCCAATGCTGTGACCTCCAAAGTCAGGTGGTTCAACTACAAAGTCAGTTGGAGGGCTTCCAATTTTAGATGGATGCTCTTAGCGGGGAGGTCGCCGAGAAGCAACAGATGTTCAAGCAGGCGCAGTCCTCCCGACATTCTAGAGTTGGCAAACAAGACTCTCCATTCTGAGCGAGATAACATTCAATCAGCAGTATAAGCCAAGAAGCCATGCTCGAGAAGAGGATTGGAGATTTGGGTAAGGGGAAATCCGAGTTGCTCGAGTAAGATGCTGTTCTTGAGGCCAAAAATGCTCGACTGCTCGAGCGGCCCTCTACATCTCACGCCTCTGCATTTCCTGACATTCTCCGAGAGAGATACAAGGACTGGATCCACGTTGAGTCAAGGTTGTACATGATCCATTGAATAATACGGGCTCTATCTCTGAGACGGCCCTCGAGGAGGATCGAATTAAAGCTCGTGAGGCCCGACTTCCTGTGACTATGATCCTGCCACACCTCAGCCAGATTTTGAGAAAGATGACGAAGGGGGTGTGGATCACGTTGCAGATAGCGCTTGGTATGATTCCTCTTATGGTCGAGGTGAGGATGGAGAGGACATTAGAGTCCAGGGTGGTGATGGCCTCTAAATATTCTTCCTGTGTTTTTTTAACTTCTTGTATTTTTGTTAGCGTCTTTGAGTGACTTTGTAAAGACTCTTTATCTAAATATCAAAGTTGGTTTGTGTTTTATATGCACCTTTCTCATCTTTGTGTGTTTTGTTTCTGTACTTCCTTTCTTCATTGTTATCCTCTAGTTGTGGTAACTGTGGGGTTGAGTGGTCGTGGCCATATCGGCCTTTATTTGAATAAGTTGAATTTTCCTCTTAGTTGAGATACGGCCAAGGGTCGATAGGTATTTTTCGATCTGATCAAACGTACCCTTAAGTTATGTCGTGGCCAAGGTCCGATTGGTGTTGTTCAAACTGGTCGAACGTACCTTTGATTAAGTTATGGTCGAGGGCCGATAGGTGTTATTCGAACTGGTAGAGCGTACCTTTTATTAAGTCGTGGACGAGGGCCGATCGGTGTTGTTCGAACTGGTCGAACGTACCTTTGGTTATGTCGTGGACAAGGGACGATAGGTGTTGTTAGAACTGGTCGAAGATATACTTTAGAGAGTAGTTTCGATCAGACGTGCATCTTTATTATTTCAACATCATTGTTTCAATTACATCATTTTGCCCTTAGGTGATTGAGCAAATTTTATGTTTTGGGTGTTGGCTGACATTCCAGTCCCAGTCCCAGTATATCTGGTCCCTTCATTGCTCGACTTAGAGATTTTTGAGGAGTCGGGCAATGAAAAAAATATGTCTGCTCTCATGTGCTTCAACTCGAAGTGTCCCTCTCATCGCCTCGTTAAAAACCTCCTTGAGAAAATCCTATTAGTACAAAACTCAAGTGAGGGAAAAAAGAGTACGACTTACGGGGCATTTCTTGTTTTTCAGAAGTTGAAGTACTTGAGATGGCTAATATTCCAATCATTTGGTAGTAGCTTCCCTTTCATAGTTTCCAATCGGAACGAACCCTTCTTTATTTTTCCTATAATTTTATATGGTCCATCCCAGTTGGTTCTCAACTTGCCTTCTTGTGGGTCCCTTTTTGCTTGGGTAGTGTCTTTGAGCATGTAGTCCCCGTTCTTGAGCAATCAAACCTTTGCCTTTTTGTTGTAGTAGTGTTATGCTTGTTATTTCTGAGCGACCATCCTTATTTATGCCATGTCTCGTCGCTCTTCGACCTTGTCAAGATCTTGTCTCCTATTCTCGTCATTGCTGGTGCCGCTTTCATGGGAGTACCTCAGGCTGGGTTCTCCGACATCGACTGGTATAACTGCTTCCATTTTGTAGACTAGAAAATATGGCGTCTCTCATGTGCTCGTATTCGGGGTAGTTCTGTGCGTCCATAATACTTCTAGGAGTATTTATGACTACAGTCCTTTAGCCTCTTCGAGTTTCTTCTTCATGATGTTTAAGATAGACTTGTTGGAGGATTCTGCTTGTCCGTTGCAAGCTGAGTGGTAAGGAGTACAAAGTATCCTTTTAATGTGCCACTTCTCGAAGAATTTGGTGGTTTTTCTCCCCGTGAACAAGGGCCCGTTGTCACAACTTATCACTTTGGGTAGGCGAATCCGCATATGATATTTTTCCGTATGAATTCAATTACCTCTTGCTCGCGAACTTGGGAGAATGCTCCTGCTTCCACCCATTTAGAGAAATAGTCAGTTAAAACTAAAAGAAATTTTATGTTACCTCATCCCGGTAGAAGTGGTCCCACGATGTCCATTCCCCATTTAATAAATGGCCCTGGGGAGGTGACAGAGTGAAGGTGTTCGCCTGATCAGTTGATTATTGGGGCATACTCACATTTCTTTACAAATTTTGAGGCATTTTTTTTTCATGGTGGGTCAGTAATACCTGACCCGTATGAGGCACCTGACAAGTGCTCGATCACCGAAATGAGCGCCGCAATGACCTTCATGGATTTCCTCGAGAACGCATTGGGTTTGGTTTGGGCCTAAACATTTTGCTAAGAGGCCGCCGTACGTTCTTTTATACGAGTCGATATTAAAGAGGTTGTAACTAGCAGCTTGCATTTTTAGCTTTTTAGCTTCCTTTGTGTCGCTTGGGTGGGCGTCGTCCTGCAAATAGTTAGTACTACAATTGCGCCAGTCCCAATTTAAACTTATAGATATTACCTCGATGTGGTGTAATGTCGAGCTAAGGAGATGAACTACAATCTTTTCCCCGGTTGTTATGCTTTAGGTGGCGGCGACCGATTTGGCGAGGCCATCTGCATTGACGTTCTGGGTTCGTGGGATTTGGTCGAGTTGGCATTCGTTGAAATTGGGCAGCAATCTGCAGATCTCGATCTGATATTTCTGTTGATTTGGAAAGTCCCAATAACTTGGTTGACTGCGAGCTGAGAATCACAACAGAGCTTCAATCACTTCGCCCCATACTTGAGCGCTAGTCTCAATCCTGCAATTACAACCTCATACTTGGCCTCGTTGTTAGTCATATCTGGGCACCTTATGGATTGACAAATTTCTTCGGTGGGTGTCTCGGGCACGAGTCTCAGTCCAGATCCGCATGCATTGGATGTTCCATCGGCGTATAGGATCCAGAGGACATGTGTTTGAAGAGAAGCTTGGGTAGCTTCTTTTTCAGCCTCAAGCATTACTTTTGCGTTAAAGTCTGCGACGAAGTTGGTGAGTACTTGCGACATTATTGCTGTGTGAGGCTGATAAGTGGTGTCGTGCTCGCTTAACTCAATGGCCCACTTGGCCCACCTCCCCGGCAGCTCAGGTTTGTGTAATACACTTCTTAAAGGAAAAGTGGTGATGACCGATATCGGGTGGCACAAAAAATAAGGTCTAAGCTTTCGTCATTCTATGTCCAGGGCCAAGGCGTCATGCTATGACCAGGGCCAAGGCTAATTTCTCAAGGTGAGGATACCACATCTCGGCGTCGACAAGTGTTTTACTTATATAATAAATTAGAGATTTTGTACCTTTTTCTTCTCGACCAGGACTGCACTTACGATAACTTTTGAGATGACAAGCTAAATTAGGAGGCGCTCCTGGGCTCGAGCATTGAGAGCATGGGTGGTCACGGCAGGTACTCCTGCAGTTCTCGTAATGCTTGTACATACTCGGGCATCCACTTGAGGCCGTTGTCATTTTTTAGCACGTTGAAGAACCAGTGACACCCATCAGATGACAGCGAGATGAATCTGGATAGGGGACAATTCGACCGGTTAGTCTCTAGACTTGCTTATTAGTGGTTAATTATTTTGGTATCCGGTCGATAGCCTTAATTTGATCTAGGTTGAACTCAATCCCTTGCTGTGATACTAAGAAGCCCAAAAGTTTCCCTGAGGCTACGCCAAACGTGCATTTCTTGGGGTTTAGTTTTTTTTTCGTACTTTCTTGGTATATCGAAGGCTTCCCTTAGGTGGTCGATATGATCCTCTATCTTTACAGACTTGACTAACATGTCATCGATATACACCTTCATGGTTTTACCGAGTTGGTCTTTGAACATCTTCGTAACCAACCTTTGGTAGGTAGCCCCCGCATTCTTTAACCGGAATGGCATGACTTTATAACAACACGTTCCCCTGTGTGCGATGAAAATAGTCTTCTCTTAGTATTCTTCCTCCATGAGTATATGGTTGTAACCTTAGTAGGTGTCTAGAAAACTTAACAGCTCATGTCCTGCTGTTGTATCGATGAGTTGATCGATGTGTGGCAGCGGGAATGAATCTTTTGGGCATGCTTTGTTTAGGTCTGTGAAGTCCACGCATATCTTCCATTTCCTGTTTTTCTTTTTAACCATCACTACATTGGCAATCCATTTAGGGTACTTCGATTCCCTGATAGGGCCGTTTGCCAATAACTTTTCTACTTCTTCATGGACGACCTCATTGATGGTGGGGTTGAACTTTCGTTAGACCTTACTTACAGGGGATAGAAGGGGTCAACATGTAGCTTGTGCGTGGCAATTTCTTTGGGGATGCCTGGAATATCTGTGTGACTAAAAGCATATAAATTTGCATTTGTTACTAAAAATTGACTAAATTTAGCTGGTTCCCGAAGTTTGCAGCCTATATAGGCCTTTTTGCTGAGGTCACTATGATCTAGTTGGATGGGGTCGAGGTCTTCTATAGTTGATCATGCGGCTTCGACCATCTCTAGGTCCATAATGGCTTCCTTGGCTTCGACTTGCGGCAACTTCGACCCCGCTGATTGCTATGCTTCTTTTTCCTTATCTTTCTTTTTTGAGTTGTTGTGTTGTCAATGGCTATTCGGTAGCATTCCCGGGATGTATGTTTTTCACCTCGTATGCTGAATATTCTCCAAGGTGTTGGGAATTTTATCACTTGGTATAAGCTGGAGGGGATGACTCTCATATGATGTATCTATGGTCGTCCCACGATGGCGTTGTATGCGGTGTCCTGGTCCATTATCTGGAATGTTGTTTCCATCATATACCATAATTCTCTTAACATCGGTATCTAAAATTCGTAAAGTAATGACTAGTGCATCACTGTGAGGAAAAGTCAAACTGCCGGCATCTAACTCATCGAAGATGACACTTTCTTCTAGTCTGCCATATCCTTCGTGGGTGATCGATCTTTTGAGCTTGTGGGTGGCAGTGAATTTGATGTCATTGACTGAGGCATCGTCACTGCCACCAATGATCAGGTTGATGGTGCGAGCTGGTGAGGGCGACTTTGGCAGGCCTGGACATTCTCGGCCCCTCGCTAAGGTGTTCCTGCCTTTATCACTGAGTAGTTCTTTGAGATGACCTTTCTGCAGCAAGATTGCTACTTCTAGTCTTAGGGCAATGCAATCTTCTATTTTGTGTCCATGTTCTTGGTGGAATTCACAGAGGGCGTCAGATTTTTGGGTGCTTGGGTCGGATCTCATCTTTGGTGGCTATTTTACCTTTGTTTCGAGCTTCTCAAGAACGTAGACCACGTCTGTAGGAGACACACAAAAGTTGTGAGCAGATAGTAAGGGGGGCATACTCGATCATTCTTGCGAGTGCTTGATCTCGACCTAGATGGGTCATCTTCATAACAAAACAAGGAGATAGGTGTCCTTACATAGGGTTGGTGTCGTTCCTTGCCTGGCTGCAATACATGATGATCCCTTCGTGTGTTATCCATGCGCTCTTTCCTGGGCTCGAATTGTACCGAGGTGAGCCGTTGAGTTGGTCTATTAAGGTCATTGTCGTCTGCTCTGACCTCGGGATAGTATGCATTATGGATTTCGTCCCAAGTAGACGCTGGATATTTCATTAGTCGACTTAGTAGATTCTATTCGCCCTTGATACCTCTCTGCCCAACCATTCTGAAAAGCTCCTACGGCCATTCCTTCGGAGACGTTTGGCAAAGACATCCTCACCCTGTTGAATCGGGCGAGGAAATACCTCAATCCTTCTCTTGTGGATTGTTTGATTGCAAAGATAACGTTAGCCTCTGTTTCAGCTTTCTTGGCTCCGGATGCGCTGTTACAACTTTATTGGCCATCTCTTTGAATGTTTCTATGGAGCAAGTGGGCAGCTGTGAGTAACACGTCAATGAGTCTCTCCAAAATTTTTCACCAAGATGGAGGACACCTGATCTTTGATGAGGTCGTTGCCTTTCACGGCACTGACGTAGTGGGTTATATGATCTTCAGGATCGGTCATCCCATCGTAAATTCTGAGATATAAGGGCATCTTGAAGGTTTTAGGTATGGCATACGGAGCCGCTTCTTCCCTGAACGGAAGTTCCATGAGTCAGTTGGCGTCTATTTTTGGTAATAATTTGGGAGCACCTGTATTTTGTCTACCCGTTCTTGGTGCTCTTTCATTTGGTCCCTGAGTGCCTTGTTCTCGTTTTTCATTTCTTCCATTCTTTTTAGCACGGACGGTGTCACTTGAATTGTTAGTGATAGTTTGAGTTTTACTTGAAGTCAGGGGTTTGGTTGGTCATCCTGTTCGTTCATGCATTGTGCTATAATAAGTATGGATTTTGACCGCTTATTTGCTCTCTTTTACTTGCATTTTAGCTCAAAAATGCTTAAAGGTATTCCCAAGAACTAATGAAATGTGCTTTTGTACAGGAATATTGGGAAATGAGCCAAAGAAGTCAAAATCTACTCATAAAGGAGTCAAAACTGAACAAGAACCAAAGTAGGGCAAAAAGACCAAAAGTGCAGACCACACAATTCTAGTGCGGCCGCAGCAGAGGAGAGTCAGAGAGTTAGTTTTAGGGCAAGCTAAATGCGTGCGGATCGCACCGAAATTGTGCGGCCACACTCATTATTATGCGGTCCGTAGAGGTGAAGAATCAGAGAGCTGGGTTCAAGTCCAAAGTCAAGGAGTGCAGACCACATCATTTTTGTGCGGCCGCACTCATTTTTATGCGGACCACAGAAGTCCCAAAGTGCCAAGCCCAAGTTCCAGGAATGCGGACCGCACTATAATTGTGCGGCCGTAGAAGCTCATCGTGCGGACCGCACTCAAAATTATGCGGCCGCAGAACCTTCACCGGGGCATTTTTGTCAGATATTTCCAGCTTAGTATAAATAGAAGTTTTTGTTAGTTTTAGGTTAAGTTCAGTTTTGGGAAGAGCGCCTGAGCCATTTTCTTTGCTGTTTTGAGAAATTTTGTACTAGATTAACTTCTAAACATTAGATTTTCTTCCCCTAATCAATTATTATGCATTCTATCTTAATTTCTTCTTGTATTTCTTCATTTTCATGAGTAGCTAAATTTCTAGCTAGGGTTGTGGCCCAACCCTAGTGTAGGTACTTAATGGGTGGGTTAGTAATATTTAGCCTTGTTTATGCTTGTATTCAAGAATTAATGGTTGCAAACATTGATTCATGCCTATTTGACTTAGTCTCTAGTTGAGAAAGAGAGACTAAGTCTAGAAAAACTTGGCTAACAAGAAATTGGGGTGAACTCAAGAAATTGATAGCCCCAATTAAAGGGTCAAATCTAGAGATAGTAAGACCTGACTTGAGCATATATCAATTGATTTGTGCAATACCCATTTGGACTTGAGAAAGCCAAATTGGGCAAAATAACTCAAACTATCGAGAGGTATAGAGTGGGCAATTGCGTGTGATTGCTATATTACAACCCAGACTAATCAAACTTGCCCTAGAGTTTACAACCCGTTAGGTAACACCTAGGTGGAAGTCAGGACCCTAGATCTTTTTTCATTTGAAAAACAACCAAAACCAAAAATATTGTCTCCTAGTTTCATATTTGCAAACCATAGCTTAAAGTAGAAGTAAAAACAACAAACAAGAACGTGAAAGTGTAACTTAAGGCACATCACACAATTGCACTAAATATATACCTAATCCCAATTCTAACTCCCTGAGGATTTGACACCGACTCGTGTTGGGATTTATTATTCCTTCGACCGCCTCACTATCTACATTTGTGGTGTGAGTTTGGGCGACATCAATTTTCGGTACCGTTACCGGGGGTTAAACGGATTTAGCTACATATCTAGGTTTTCGTGTGCTTTGTCTTCTTTTCCTTCCGAGTCACTAATTTTGTTTTTGAATTGATTTTTGATATAAAAATGGCTCTCAACAACGAGCCCATTGGAAATGTGCCATTGGGGAAGGAAGTGGATGATGATCAAATGGATGAAGTTCCTCTTGAACCTCAAGCTAATAGAATAGGCCGCCCGCCTCAAGATAATGTGCCCGACCCTCTCCCACCTCCACCAAGAGCGGCAGCCCACCGACAATTACCAAATGAGGGTTATGCAGGTTCTATAGTCCCTCCCCGCATTAGGGCGGGAAACTTCCAAATTACCAACGTGACGCTTACACTACTTGAGCAACGGGATTCTTCACCGGGGCTCTGAATCAAAATGCCTACAAGCATCTCAAAAGGTTCGTCGATACTTGTTGGGGGAGCAAGCAAACAAATGTCTCTGAGGACGCGCTGAGGTTAAGGCTATTTCCCTTTTCTCTACGGGGAAAGGGATTGGACTGGTTAGAAAGATTGCCCAATCATTCCATCCACACTTGGGATGAGTTGGCGGAGAAGTTCATTTCCAAATTCTTCTCTCCGGGACATATGGCGACGCTTCGGGATGATATTCTTGCATTCAAGCAAGAACCCAATGAGCCATTGCACGAGATTTGGGAAAGATATCGTACCATGGTTAAAGAGTGCCCGAATAATGATATGACCAAGGCCATGATCCAACAAACCTTCTATAGGGGGATCAACACAACAAATCAATGTATGGTAACTCAACTCGCCGGAGGGAACTTCATGAACATGCCTTATACCGAAGCTTGTGAAATCCTTGATGAGATGGCGGATACCTCATCGGTGTGGCAATGTAGAGCCAATGTTCCGCAAGGTGACCCTAATGTCATTCACCTACACAAGGAGCTACATGATCATGGGCAAGCTATTGCCGAGTTGACAACCACAATGAACCAATTGGCCAAAGCTCAGCTTCAACAAGTTCAAGGGCCGAAACAAGTGCATTCAATGGAAGGTGTGGATATGATGGTAAACAAGAGACGGCAACAAGGTCAACAAATGCAAAACCGTCCGGAACAATTCATGCAAGATGATAGTGGTTATGATAAAGGTGATTCATTCAATGAGCATGAAGAAGAAGTTCAATATGTTAACAATTATCAAGGCCAAAGAAACAATGCTCAAGGACCAAATCAACAACAATGGAGGTCGCAAGGAAATCAAGGCAATTGGAACAACCAAGGCCACTAAGGAAATTGGAGTGGTGGCAACAATAATCAAAGAAATTGGAATAATCAAGGTAACCAAGGCAATTGGGGAGGTAATCTTCAAGGCAATCGGGGCGGCAACAATCACAGTAATTGGGGAGGCGATAATCAGAAGGGTGGAACAACAACAACAATCGGGGGCTCGGTTTTCAAAGGCCCCTGATGTTCCTAAAACCAAGCAATCCACCTCCCTATCCTTCTCAAGGCTCGAGCTCTTCTTCCAATGAGATGGGTAGAATTGAAAACATGTTTAAATAGATGATGGAGAAGAATGCCGACTGCGATGCTTAATTAGACTCTCACAACACTACTATTCAAAATTTGGAGGTTGAATTAGGCCAAATCTTACAAGCTTTGAACACTCGTCCTAAGGGGGCACTACCTAGTGATACGGTGGTAAACCCGAAGGGTGGGAATAATACGGGACATGCTATGGCCGTGACTACTATAAGTGGAAAAGGTGGAGATGCAACCACCTCAAGTCAAAGAAGGATTGTGGATGAAGATGTTGTGGTTCATAAAGATGAAATCCCAAGCAATGTGGTTCAAGCTAATGAAGAAGTGAGAATTGATATAGATGAAAGTGTGGAGGAGACGCAAGAAGAAGTGAACCCGTCTAGGGAACATGTGATTGACATGCCGGAACCGGAAGTGCCAAAGGCTAAGGCACCAATGCCAAGACCTCCTCCTCCATACCCTCAAATCTTGCAAAGCAAAACAGTGAAAACAAATTCAAAGAGTTTATTGATATGATGAAGAGTTTGTCGATTAATGTGTCGTTGGTTGAGGCATTGGAATAAATGCCGGGGTATGCAAAATTCATGAAGGATTTGGTAACCAAGAAGAGATCAATGAATTGTGAAACCATCAAGATGACTCATCAAGTGAGTGCTATTGTGCCCTCAATGGCTCCGAAATAGGAAGATCCGTGCGCTATCACAATCCCTTGCACTATTGGGAGCGCCGATTTTGCCAAAGCATTATGTGATCTTGGGGTGAGTATCAACTTGATGCCCTATTCGGTGTTCAAAACTTTGGGAATTGGGCAACCAAGACCCACATCCATGAGGTTGCAAATGGCGGATCGAACAATGAAGAGGCCTTTGTGTATTATTGATGATGTATTGGTTCGAGTTGACAAGTTCATCCTCCCAGCGGACTTTGTGATCCTTGATTGTGAAGTGGACTATGATGTACCTATCATTTTGGGTAGACCTTTCCTTACTACGGGGAAGGCTCTTGTTGATGTGGAAGCCGGTGAGCTCACTTTCCGGGTGGGTGACAAAAAGGTGGTCTTCCATGTGTGCAAACCAATGAGGCAACCAAATAGTAATGAAGTTTGTTCCTTCGTAGATTTGGTGACGGATGTGATTGTTGATGATGCTAATGCCATAATGAATGTTTAAGACAAATTGGAAGCTTTTTTGCTTAACCTTGATGATGATGAGAACATTGATGGCTATGTGGAGTGTGTAAATGCATTGCAAGGCATGGGGTCGTACACTTATAAGCCCTGAAAGTTATCTTTGGATCTTGAAAACCGGAAGACTCCTCCAACAAAGCCCTCAATCGATGAGCCTCCTATCTTGGAGTTAAAGCCATTGCCTCCACATCTCAAGTATGAATTCCTTGTCCTTTCTTCTACTTTACCGATTATCCTTTCTTCTTGCTTAACTAACATGCAGGTAGAGTCCACATTGGAGGTGCTATAAAGGAGGAAAAGAGCAATTGGATGGACTTTGGCGGATATCAGGGGCATAAGCCCCGCCTTTTGCATGCACAAGAATATTTTGGATGAGGGGCCAAACTCTCCGTTGAACATCAAAGAAAGCTAAATGAAGCAATGCAAGAGGTGGTGAAGAAGGAGATAATCAAGTGGTTAGATGCCGGGGTTGTTTACCCCATTTTCGATAGCTCGTGGACCTCTCCGGTGCAATGTGTCCCAAAGAAAGGGGGCATGACTCTGGTAACAAATGACAAGAATGAATTGATCCCAACGAGAACCGTCATCGGGTGGAGAGTGTGCATCGACTATAGGAAGCTCAACAAAGTCACTCGGGAAGATTATTTCCCGGTTCCATTTCTTGACCAAATGCTCGATTGGATGGCCGGACGTGCTTTTTATTGCTTTCTCGATGGATACTCCGGCTATAATCAAATCCTTATTGCTCTTGAGGACCAAGAGAAGACCGCTTTCACTTGCCCCTATGGTACTTTTGCATTCTCGCGGATGCCATTTGGGTTGTGTAATGCACCGGCGACTTTTCAATGGTGTATGATGGCTATTTTCACAGACATGGTGGAGGATATTCTTGAGGTCTTTATGGATGATTTTCTGTGGTTGGAAATTTGTTTGAAGGTTTTTTTAACAATTTGGATAGGGTATTGGATAGATGTGAGGAGACAAATTTGGTGTTGAATTGGGAGAAGTATCACTTCATGGTCAAGGAAGGCATTGTCCTCGGACACAATATTTCAAAGCATGGTATTGAGGTCGACAGGGCTAAGATTGAGGTGATCTCCAAACTCCCTCCCCCTACATCCGTGAAGAGAGTTAGGAGCTTCTTGGGTTATGTGGGTTTCTATCGCCGATTCATCAGGGACTTTTCCAAGGTGGTGAACCCATTGTGCAAACTTTTGGAGAAGGATGCCAAGTTCCATTTCAATGAAGATTGTATGAAGGCATTCGAGTTGCTTAAGTTCAAGCTGACTACCACTCCTATTATTACCACATCGGCTTGGAGCTTGCCTTTTGAGCTCATGTGTGACGCTAGCGATATTGCGGTTGGAGCAGTGTTGGGGAAAAGAATCAACAAAATCTTCCATCCGGTCTACTGTGCCAGCAAGACCATGAATGATGCCCAAATCAACTACACAGTGACCGAAAAGGAGCTATTTGCTATTGTTGTTGCTATGGAGAAGTTCCGGCCGTATTTGATGGGTACTAAGGTGATTGCTCACACCGGCCATGCGGCGCTTTCCAAGGCAAGGTTAATGCGGTGGACGCTTCTATTGCAAGAGTTTGATCTGGAGATTCAAAACCGCAAGGGTAGTGAAAATCAAGTGGAGGACCACTTGTCCCGATTGGAGGAGGAGGGGAGGCCACATGATGGCCTCGAGATCAATGATTCATTTCCCGATGAGCAACTCCTAGCCGTTTCATTGATCGGGATGCCATGGTTTGCCGATCTAGCCAATTATCTTGTGAGCGGCATTGTACCGAATGAGTTCTTTTCAAACCAAAGGAAGAAGCTCAAATGGGATGGCTTGGACAATTACTGGGATGAGCCGTATCTTTTCCCGATATGTACCGATGGTGTGATCCGGCGATGTGTGCCGGAGGAAGAACAAATGGGAATTCTTGAGGCTTGCCACTCTTCACCGTATGGTAGTCACCATGGTGGAGCTAGAACGATTCTATTGGCCTACTCTATACAAGGACGCTAGTGATCTTGTCAAGCGTTGTGATGAATGCCAAAGGGCATGTGGGATTTCTAAGAAGAATGAGATGCCCCTCACCACCATCTTGGAGATTGATATCCTTGATGTTCATGAGCTCTTGTTGGAACACTTACATTTTGGTAGCTATGGATTATGTGTCAAAATGGGTTGAAGCCGTGGCTTTACCCAACAACAAAGCTCGAAGTGTGGTGGCATTTTTGAAGAAAACCATCTTTACGAGGTTTGGTACTCCGAGGGCCATTATTAGTGATGGGGGTTCACATTTTTGCAACCGGGCTTTTGATACCTTACTCACCAAGTATGGTGTCACTCATAAAGTCTCAACCCCCTACCATCCTCAAGCAAGTGGACATTTTGAAGTCTCTAATCGGGATATCAAGAGTATTTTGTCAAAGACTATGAATGCCAACCGGACTGATTGGTCAAGAAAAATTAATGATGCTCTTTGGGCTTATAGGACGACCTACAAGATGCCGATTGGGATGTCTCCATATCAATTGGTGTTTGGGAAGGCGTGTCATCTTCCGGTTGTACTTGAGCATAAGGCCATGTGGGCACTGAAGAAGCTTAATCTTGAATGGTATGTCGATGCAAATGAATGAGTGGCACATTTGAATGAGCTTGATGAAATCCGGTATCATGCTTACACAAGTTCGTCCCTTTACAAAGAGAAGATGAAGTACCTCCATGACAAGTACATCCATAATAAGGAGTTTAAAGAAGGCGATCTTGTGCTATTGTTCAATTTCGGTTACGAATGTTTCCGGGAAAGTTGAAGTCAAAATGGAGTGGCCTCTTTGAAGTGGTGAACGTGAGCCCCTTTGGTGCTCTAGATTTGAAAAATAAGAATGATGAGGTTTTTAGAGTCAATGGGCACCGGGTTAAACATTACCTTGGCAAGGTTGATGATGGCCACATTGTGGCGGTTCTTCATTTCAAGTGATTTGTAGTCTGCGTTGTGCCGTGATGTTAAATCAGGCGCTTCTTGGGAGGCAACCCATGTATTTTTCTTTTCTTGTTCTTCTCCTTTAGATTAGATAGGCTTTGTTTTGTGCTAACTAGTTTTGAAGTGTATGCAGGAATGGGTATGCATTGTAGGGACTGTGCAAGGAAATTTGGCTAAGTGTCAAAAAAAGTGCGGACCGCACCAGAATTATGCGGACCGCACTGACACTCTGCGGCCGCACAATTCTGTGTGCGGTTGCACAACTGGAAGATGAAAAATGCATGGTCTCTGAAGTTTGGCCTGTCAAAAGTCCTTAACAAATTGCGGCCACACACATTTTTGTGCGGTTCGCACTGATTCTGCGGCCGCATTCACTTTTGTGCGGTCCGCGGCAATTCTTCACAGGAGCAGGTAAGGAGTGCAGACCGCACACAAAATTGTGTGGCCGCACTCAGGTAGGTCTGGGCCCGACGGGTCAAAATTATAAATAGAACCTTTCTCAACTTTTACACTTTACGATCCTTGAACCCTGCAACTAAGCTAGCACAGTGAATATCCCCAGTGTTCTCAAATCTTCCCTCATTTCATCAGTGTTGAATCTCACCTGCATCTTCAGTACTGGTATGTTAATTTCATCTTTAGATTCTTCCTCTTTTTCTTTGTTTTGTTCTTTAATCTAGGGTTAACTTCAAGCCTAATAATGTCAATAGATGGTCATTCTTGCTAGCATCATAAATATTAATTGGGGCTTGGGTAAGTAACTAATGATGTTTGATTTCTATAACCATGTCGAATTTGAGAACAAAATTACATGAACCCTATACCACCGCCGCCTAAATTCAAATTGTGCGGCCGCACACAATTTTGGGCGGTCCGCAGCTCTTTGAGCTAGGGCTTGTGTGTGAATGAATTGTGCAACCGCACTCAAAATTGTGCGGTCCGCAGTGGACTTGTGCGGTCGTACTCACTTTTGTGTGGTCCGCACTGATGAAACATCAGAGACCCCAGTACTCTAAACCTGGAGCTATGCGGCTGCACTCAATATTGTACGGTTCGCACTTTTGGTTGTGCGGCCGCACTCACTTTTGTGCGGTCCGCACTCGGCAGTCTGCGGCCGCACTGCCCCTTCTTAGACTGTGTTACTGCAACTTTAAATAATGCTTCTGTATACACTATGAGCTTCAATTCTAACTGATTTCTACTACTTATGTGTTACCGACAATGGTTAGATCAAGGGGCAGAGGTGATATATCAAAAGGAAGGGCAGAACCCTCCCGAGGCCGAGGTCGAGGCAAAAGCAACTTACCCCTAGCAATCCAAAGAGCAATAAGTAAAAAGGCAACCGCCAACAGAGCTCCTGAACCCTTCGAGACCAGTGAGTATCTCTCATCTGGGGAAGCTTCTGAGGGTAACTCTGTGCAAGCACAACCGGAAGCCCAATCACAATAAATCCCGGGTAGATTCCACATAGTAGATGAGTCATCTTATTCTGCCAGTTCTTCTGAATGTTCGGAAGAGGGTGGTCAAGACTTTGATCCCTCTTCCCCACATGCTCCAGCTGCTCCAATA
>NW_017675661.1:0-21928 GCF_001879085.1 Nicotiana attenuata
TTTATGATATCAATGTAATGAAAACGATCTAGGGTTATGGGCTATCTAACATTCCTATTGTATTCTTCAATTGAATTGACTAACTAATTTATCTAGTTTATTGGTTGACAGGGTTAATATTGCTCATAAGAATCTGTCGAGTTCTTACTCGCCTATTCAAGCTAACCTAACGCCTATATGTCTATGGAGTTTGAATCAACAAGAACGCATTTATAATTCCTGTATTTCAACCAAGCAAGGCAATTAGGTATATGTCTATCCTAATTGCGAATCCGTTCCCCAAGGCCCAGGTTCAAGAACTTGCTCTACTCAATCCTATATGCAATCTAGAATTCCCACTTTCGAGTTCAACTCTAGATTCGTAGATAGTATTCAATTGGTGATCAAGCAATCAAATAATTAAGTGCAGGATTGAATAAATAAACCAATATGATAAACTAAGAAATCAAAATCAATATCCGAATAACAATAGTTATGAAAGAACCACAACCCTAGAACCTGAAGTTTAGCTCCACATAGACATGGTAGCAAAACAACAAATCATACAAAGAAACATAAAAAGACTAAGTTGGTGGAAGAAAAGATGAAACCCCGCCTCCACGGCGGCTCTGTGCTTGTGTTTTCCTCTCAAAAACGTCCTCCTCCCCTCAAAATACCGTTTTTCCATGTATATATACCAAGTAGAGTTGGGCCCAAACAATTATACCTTCTCCAATGTGAAAAAGGACACTTTTCCCGGGTTTGACTAGCGCGATCGCGCTAGTGGGCGCGCTAGTGGCCCAGTGTTCTGCCTGACGAGCGCGACCTGAGCGCGATTGCGCTATTTACGCGCATTTTTCACCCTGTTCTGTTTTGGATTTGGAAAAGCGTAAAACATAAAAGTTGTAGCCCTTTGAGTTATCTTTCCAACCATATATTGTAGACCCCAAATGGAATTCTGAGCAAAAAGTTATATCTATTTTACTATACGGTGCGCAATATGCCTACTGGAGTCTTCGTTCGCTCTAACTATCATCCGTTGATCCCCAAACACGATACCGGCTTAATTCCTTGAACTTTTACTCAGACTTCAAAGCTCCAAATCACTTGAATTCATTCCATAACATCTATATAGCTCGGAATCACTCCTACAAGGCATAAAACACACAGTTATTGCAAGACACTAGCGATTAAAGCTCAAACTCAATTAAACATAAATATATACAATTTCGCATTAAAACATCAAAATGTAAAGTAAGTAATGCACTAAAAATATGAAATTATAGCCAAACATCACTACCCCACACTTAAACGTTGCTCGTCCTCGAGTCAACCAAAAATTTACTCTATCTATGAGCACTTAATATATTCGAAGCACACTACACCAATGATTATGGTTGATAGCAACAATTGAACTCTAGCATATGCAATTATCATACACTTCCCTTTACTTATGTGATTCTTCAAAAATATTCAAACAAAGACAATATGCTCACAACAATCCTAGCCTCAAAAACCGACTCAATGTCACAATGCACTCATGGCTTGAACACCCAACATCCTAGAGAAGTCTAATAATGTTACCTATCCTTCGTGAAACCATGTTCCCTCACAACCAAAGCAAAGAAAGTAAAATCAATCCACACATTCGAATCTCATGCTCACATATATCAAAGAAAATCGCTCACCCTCACAAAAGAAGTCACATGCATGTAATTGGTACCATAGGCTTGCCCTTAAAGTAAATCTCTACTAATGTAGGCTCGCTTGATCTAAAATCAATTAGGTCTTTTTCATGGTTGTAATGTGGGCTAAGGGACGGGTAGGATATATTTATGAATAATGACTAACCATCTTAAGCACTTTAACACATCACATAATCAACTTTAAGCATAAATTCTTCAATCCACTTCACTTTCACAAACAATATCACCCCAAAAATGCTCCCTTCTTCTTTAAGCACTACATTAATTCATACCCACTATCAAGAACAAGACAACAATGTATTCATCTCTATTTTTTTTTCTTCTTTTTTTTTCCAGATTATTCT
Source organism: Nicotiana attenuata (assembly GCF_001879085.1). Taxonomy (NCBI): domain Eukaryota; kingdom Viridiplantae; phylum Streptophyta; class Magnoliopsida; order Solanales; family Solanaceae; genus Nicotiana; species Nicotiana attenuata. The sequence goes on from NW_017675661.1 coordinate 2,030, forward strand.
TTTTTTTTCAATTTCCGCTAGTGGTGTATTATTTTAAAAAAACAAGTGCACCTTTCTTCCTTTTATTGGTTCCACTCAAAAGCCACCCCACACTTAGTTCCTTCTTACTTCTTTTAGCGCTCATCTCACAATTAAAGTGCTTTAAGAGGAAAAAGGATCAAAATAATGTCAATTAAGAATAAAAAGGGTATAGGCTTGTAATGTGGGTGCCAAATAAAAGTCTATAGGCTCAAAAGGGTTAACTATGGATAAATTTTATTTTTCGTAAGCAATTAAGCTCAAAAAGATCAAAGAAAGCCTAAAATTATTTTTCAAACCGAGCATCACCTAAAATTTCGCTTCGACTCACAAACCAGGCAAGTTCTAGACACAAGTACAATACATAGACTACACAAAAACCTCACCACACATGGCACAAGACTCACTAAGGACGGTCTCATTCCGACTCTCAAACAAATGCAAGTATTCACGGAGCCATGAGATATTAAGCATGAAGCACAAAGTGAACATAAGTCAAGAAAATGAGACATAGGCGCCACAAAACATGCTATCCAAGTAAGCAAGGCATCATCAAATAAATTCAAATCATAGGGAAGATACTACACATGCTAAAGCCTAAATATGCTACTATCAAACAAGTCAAGGGCTCCTAGGTTTATCTCATCTTTCTTCCTCCATTTTATTCCCTAAACTACTCTAAAAGAAAAAAACTACCCGGTTCAAACTACATCCGATGGAAAAGAACCGATGCACAAAGAAAAACCAAAGGGGATTATTATCTAACTAAAACTAACGAGAAACAAAAATAAAATATTTTTGATTTTTTTATTGGACCTTAATCCCTCAAGAAAGCTGTCCACAAAATCCATCACCAGGAAAAGTCCTAATTTTCTGATTTTTTTTGTTTTTTTTTTGTTTTTTTTTAACAAAAAAAAAACTACACTAAGAACGAGTACTATAACTAAGCTAACATAGCACAGAAAATCACCCAGACAATCTCCCCACCCCACACTTAAAATTGTGCAATGTCCTCATGCACACTAAAAATAACAAGAGGGTAAAAGAGACTCCCTGGTAGGCCAAAGGCCGAAGCATTAGCAGCTCACGGGATACTCAGACTTCTCCCAGGTACAGTCCTTTGTGCGGGAACCCCACACTTAGTTCTAACCACATGGCTCACTTTTGCACACTTCCTGTGGCTTTGCTCCCTATGCTCAAAATCCTACAAAATAAAACAACACTACAAAAATAATACAATAAGAAAAAAAATCAAAAATAAAAAGAAAGCAGTAAAGCTGGGTTGCCTCCCAACAAGCGCCTAATTTAACGTCGCGGCACGACGTGAACCACTTTTTCCTCCACCTTGAACTTATGAATTGTACCCCTAACATGACATCCAGTCTGCGGCTATGCTCCAGTGGTGGGGCTACAATGATAACAAGGCCAACTAATAATTTTTTCACTCTGCACTTCTTGGCCTTTAGATGGGGAATATAATTTTTGCTTTCTGGCACAACAAATTCAAGAATATAGGCACTCTCATCCTCACCTTTTGACTCCTCTATAGGCTCAGATGGCTTGATTAGTATCTCACTATCTAAACACAATGTGGAAAAATGATTGGAATGAGGTCTAATGCGCCCTGACTCATGAATTTTACTACTATTTACATCCCCATATATACACACGCTCAAGTCTCCCAAAGTAATATTATCTACTCTCTCACATGACTCTAAAGCACTCTTCTCAATATTGGCATCCTCAAGAAAAACATGGTCTAGTGATTGGTATTCTCGTTTTAGCTCCTCAATTTGGTCTAGAAGATTTTTTTCTGCTTCACACAACTCATTATTAAATTGTTGGGCGTTACACGCATCAACCTTTGTGCTCAAATCTGCATCTAAGTTATGTACAGCCAAGCAAAAATTATCAATTTTATGTGCAAGTTCATCTCTCTCCTTAGACCAATCATTCACCAACGTTGTCAGAAGACAACGTCGTTCCGCATATTCGCCTAATCGAGAATATACTTCCCAATACCAACCTTTACTCCCATATTCAAATTCAGACCTCCCAGAGTTCAGGTCATGACAAGCCCAAAAAGACGGGCCATAAAAGTCTTCCGTCAACCAAGTGTCTTCATCAATAACCTTACCTCCGGATATTTCATCCCCGGATGTTATGTTGAGAGAACTAGAAACACACTAAGAGAACGATCAAAATTGTTATGAAAATAAAAATATTTACAAAAAGAGAAGAAAAAAAAAGTTGTTAAGATAAAAACAAAAAGTCTAATTTAGAAAAATAGTTAATTTCTAAGTCCCCGGCAACGGCGCCAAAAACGTGTTGTGGCCAAACGTACACGCAAGTATACGCGGTCGTCAAGTGATAGAGTGACTAAAAGTCAGATGTCGATCTCACGAGGACTTGTGATTAACCATTAGCTAAATTAGACTATCCTGATTATCTAAACAAGAATTAAACCTAGAAGTAATTGATTCTAAACTAATTAAATAAAGAATATAAATAATGAACTCTTAAACAGAGGAAGAGCAGATTTTTATGATATCAATGTAATGAAAACGATCTAGGGTTATGGGCTATCTAACATTCCTATTGTATTCTTCAATTGAATTGACTAACTAATTTATCTAGTTTATTGGTTGATAGGGTTACTATTGCTCATAAGAATCTGTCGAGTTCTTACTCGCCTATTCAAGCTAACCTAACGCCTATATGTCTATGGAGTTAGAATCAACAAGAACGCATTTATAATTCCTGTATTTCAACCAAGCAAGGCAATTAGGTATATGTCTATCCTAATTGCGAATCCGTTCCCCAACGTCCAGGTTCAAGAACTTGCTCTACTCAATCCTATATGCAATCTAGAATTCCCACTTTCGAGTTCAACTCTAGATTCGTAGATAGTATTCAATTGGTGATCAAGCAATCAAATAATTAAGTGCAGGATTGAATAAATAAACCAATATGATAAACTAAGAAATCAAAATCAATATCCGAATAACAATAGTCATGAAAGAACCACAACCCTAGAACGTGAAGTTTAGCTCCACATAGACATGGTAGCAAAACAACAAATCATACAAAGAAACATAAAAAGACTAAGTTGGTGGAAGAAAAGATGAAACCCCGCCTCCACGGCGGCTTTGTGCTTGTGTTTTCCTCTCAAAAACGTCCTCCTCCCATCAAAATACCGTTTTTCCATGTATATATACCAAGTAGGGTTGGTCCCAAACAATTATACCTTCTCCAATGTGAAAAAGGACACTTTTCCCGGGTTTGACTAGCGCGATCGCGCTAGTGGTCGCGCTAGTGGCCCAGTGTTCTGCCTGACGAGCGCGACCTGAGCGCAATCGCGCTATTGACGCGCATTTTCACCCTGTTCCGTTTCGAATTTGGAAAAACGTAAAACATGAAAGTTGTAGCCCTTTGAGTTATATTTCCAACCATATATTGTAGACCTCAAATGGAATTCTAAGCAAAAAGTTATATCTATTTTACTATACGGTGCGCAATATGCCTACTGGAGTCTTCGTTCGCTCTAACTATCATCCGTTGATCCCCAAACACGATCCCCGCTTAATTCCTTGAACTTTTACTCAGGCTTCAAATCTCCAAATCACTTGAATTCATTCCATAACATCTATATAGCTCGGAATCACTCCTACAAGACATAAAACACACAGTTATTGCAAGACACTAGCGATTAAAGCTCAAACTCAATTAAGCATAAATATATACAATTTCGCATTGAAACATCAAAATGTAAAGTAAGTAATGCACTAAAAATATAAAATTATAGCCAAACATCACCCCGCCTCTAATATCATGCAAAGGTGGTTCATCATGTCGCTGCTCGTCACTTTGCAATGGTGTCGTTGCTTTGCAATTGCATATTTTTTTCTGTCACCAACTTTCCATCAATGCTTCTATGGTGTGTGACAATAAGAAAACAACACTTTAAATTATAATAAAACGTGAAAGTGATTGGTTATTAAAAAATTCTTGAAATAAATACGTCCCGTTGAACTCCCATAATTATTTTATAGACTATAGTGGAAGTGGAGGTCTTATTATACAACTATAGTTCTTATTTTTTGACATTTTTTAAGGAAAAAGCAGTATTCGTTCTTGCTAGAAGCATATCAGATAATGAAAGTATGAAACTAAAAGTTGCGAATAGATCTGATTGACAATTCAGTCATGTGTCCTTTTATAATTACTAAAAAAAATGGCTCACTACTTTTTTTTCTTCTTTAAGAATGTTCACCTTTTTCAATGATAAAATGACTTTGAGATAAGATAATGACTAGAACCATCGAAGTTACGTATGTAAATTAGTAAGCTTTGGGATATCTTGGCATATATACGTAAGAGAGCTAAAAATTTGAGTTTATGAGTTCTTAATTCTATAAAAGGCAGTTTACTATGTTGTGATGAATAGTTTGTTAATTTGTCCTAATCACACTAACGCTAAACTGATTTACACATGCACCATGGATTGAATCTAGTGAGTAGTCGATTCAGAGAAAGCAAGAACAGAGAAGAAGAAGAAACATTTTCATTTTTGTTAAGTGATCACCGTGAACTTATAGGCTAAGTGGTTATCATACAAGTGTACCCCTAAGTTTTCTATATTTATATTTTAGTCCAACTAAATAATTTGTAACTAGCTTCTCATCTTCATACTTCCCCTCAAGCTAGAGGGCGAAATACATTGAACACTCCTAGCTTGGAGATCCATGTTCTATGTTGTTCGACACATCTATCACATGTTCTTTAGTGGAGATGTACTATGGTGTGATTAACCCTTCCTTTCTTTTCTCTCACAAAGTGGCAGTCAATTTCTTTATGTTTTATCCTCTCATGGTAGATTGGATTGGCTGCTGTTTGCATGGCTGCTTTACTATCACAATACAATATTAATGGTTCCTTTACTGTCATCTTCAGTTCCTTCATCAATCCAACTAGCCATACTAGCTCTGTTATCACTGCTGCCATACTCCTATATTGTGCTTCAGCAGAGCTTCTGCTGGCAGTCTGCTATTTCTTGGATTTTCAGGAGATCAATGAGTCTCCTAATGTGATCACATATCCAGCCACAAATCTTCTTGTGTTTGGACAAGCAACTCAAACTTAGTCACAATAAGCTGTGACTTCCTCCGGTGATCCTTTCTTCAACAATATTCCCATTCCTCGTGTACCTTTAATGTACCTTACAACCCCCAGTGCAACATCTAAATGCGATTGCTTTGAATGCTGCATAAATTGGATTAGCACTTGAATAGCAAAACATATTTTCGGCCTGATAATAGTTAGGTAGATCAGTCTCCCTATTAGCTTCTCATAGCCTACAATATCTTGCAGCTCTTCAGCTCCTGTGGTCCCTGCGTACTTATCATATTCCACAGTTGTCAATTTCTGGCTTTGTTCTAATGGTGAGCTAGCTGACTTTGCCCCACTCAATCCAACCTCTGAAATAAGTTGGAGTGCATACTCCTTTGATTAAGTATAACTCTTGTGTGTGACCTCATAAGCTCAATTCCTAGAAAGTACCTGAGTTCTCCTAGGTCCTTTATCTTGAAATGCTTGCGAAAAGTAGTTTTTGCTTCTTCCACAATTGCACTGTTGCTCTCAATGATCAGCAGATCATCTATATAAACAATAATAATCACCAAATCTGCACCTGCCTTCTTTGTAAAAAAAGGAAATATCATAGGCACTCTGAGAGTATCCTGCTCCAATCAGTGCATCAGTCAAATTTATGTTCCGGTCTCTTGATGCCTGTTTGAGGCCATAAAGGCACTTGATAATCCTACAAACTTTATACTCCCCCTGCCTATAGAATCCCTAAGGCAGATCCATATAAACCTCCTCATAGAGATCACTTTGTAGAAAATCATTGTTCATATCCATTTGAGACAAAGACCATCCTTTGGAGACTGCCAAACTTATCACTATTCTAACTGTCACCATCTTGGTAACAGGTGAAAAAGTTCCAAGATAATCCAACCCTTCCTGTTGTGTATATCCTTTAACAACTGTAACGACCCGGCCGGTCGTTTTGAGAGTTGTAGCCTCGCTCCCCCATTTACTGCTCATTTTATGCTTATTAGTTGATAAGTTCCATGCTTATTATGAGTGTGTACGGATAGTGATTTGGAGGTCCATAGTTGATTTAGGCTTGAAATGGAGAAAGTTGGAAAATTAGATGTTTCGGAAATTGAGAAGTTTGACCAAGAGTTGACTTTGTAGTTATCGGGCTTGGATTTTTGTTCTGGGAGTTGGAGTAGGTCCGTTGTATCATTTATGACTAGTGTGCAAAATTTGAGATCAATCGGACTTGATTTGATAGGTTTCGGCATCGAATGTAGAAGTTGGAAGTTCATAAGTTCAATAGGCTTTATGTATTGGGAAAAAGTTGAATTTATATTGAAGATGACGTGGCGTGACACGTGGACTGGACAAATAGTCAAAGTATGACAATTAAGAAAAAGGTACGGGAGATGACAGGTACGAGAAGAGGAAGTGAAACAGGCACGAGAAGCAGTTTAGATAGGAGTCTCGTATCAATTCGAGTCATTTAAAGCCAATGGATCAAAAGGCATTGAAAACATGGATCTGAAGACAAAAAGGAGTCCAAATTCAGTATTAAATACCTGATACGTTAGAAAATTGGTATTTAATAGGAATGATTGTGTAACGGCTCATTTAATATCATTTATTGTCCATAATTGTCTCATTAAAGCTTAGGTTTCATTCCTTTATCTAGAATCAACTATAAAAGGAGGAAGTTGTATTGGGAAAAGATCATTGTTGACATCATACTGAAATAAAAACTTGTCCGCTGCTTTATTATTATTCTCAGAAAGCCTATTATTCTTTTTTGGTCTCTTGATTATCAGTAACCCGATTTTTCATCTCAAATTCTAGTTTTAACCGAAATTATATTCTTTTGGTTAAACAAATTGGTTCTGTTACCGGGAATCTGATAATCTATTCTTTTTAAGTTACTTTCTATCTGTTGTTATCATCATGTCACACGACAATAATAACAGTGAAAACACCTTGGGAAACCGTGAAAATCAAATGCATCAAGATCAAGGAGATTTGCAGAACTTTAACGCGGTTCCTTCCCTTCAAAATTCACCACGTCAATCTCGTGAAGGCACTCCTAAATCACATGCTGATGAGCAAGAGCAATCAGAACATTTTGAGGGACCAGAAGAAGCTCTGCAAAGAATAATTGATGCACGGGTTAGCCAAGCTCTTCACGCGCTAGTTAGCCGGTTACCTGCTGCGCCGTCCACACCTTCGCCTAATAACAATATGCTGGAGAATCCTCGTTCTGGCCTTGTTAATTCAAACGAAGGAACCCTCATTGAACCACGAGAAATGAATCCAGGTAATACAAATAATTCTTATTTACAAAATTTGGTACTAACTTTGCAGACACAGCTCAAAGAACAAAACAAGCGCATCGAGCAAATCCCTGGAGTTCCCCCAATAATCAAAGGAATAGATGCGGATAAATATTCACAACAACCTTGGAAACCGAGTGCTGCTCCCCTTTCAATCCCTAAAAAGTTCAAAATGCCTGACATTTCAAAATATGACGGCACAACCGATCCACGTGACCATGTGACGGCATTTACTACAGGGGTCAAAGGAAATGATTTAACCAAGCAGGAGATTGAGTCCGTGTTGGTCAAGAAATTTGGTGAAACACTCACCAAGGGTGCACTAACCTGGTATTCTCTTTTGCCTGAAAACTCTATAAACTCTTTTGCTGAGCTTGCAGATTCTTTCATTAAGGCGCACTCAGGAGCACAAAAGGTTGAAAAAAGAATGGAGGACATCTTTAAAATCAAACAAGGGGATACAGAGTTGCTCAGAGATTTTGTTGATAGGTTCCAACGCGAACGAATGACTTTACCCCGTGTACCAGATAATTGGGCTGCAATAGCTTTTGCGAGCAATCTAAATGTTAAAAGTTCTGAAGCCACGAGAAGACTTAAAGAAAGCCTTCGAGAGTTCCCTGCAACCACGTGGAATGATGTGTATAACAGGTACAGTACGAAGTTGCGAATCGAAGAAGATACCATGCCTCGATTTCAACATGAAGAAAGAAGCAGTTCAAGGAGATCTGAAACTGAAAAAAGATCAGGTAAAAACAGGTACGATCCTTATATGGGTCCTGCAGGAAAAGATTCACGAACAAAACAGGATAATCAACGATATGATCAAAAATCAAGGAACAGGGAATCAGGCTCCTCATCAAGGTTTGCGAATAATCGAAACATACGCGGGGCACGAGATGATGATGGAAGTTTGAAGGCGAGATTTGGTGGATATAATTTCAATGTCACTACCTCCGAGCTCGTAGCTGTTTTAAGGAGCATGGGAGATAAGGTACGGTGGCCGAAAGAGATGCGATCAAATCCAAACAAGCGCAATCCAGATCATTGGTGCGAATTTCATAATGATCACGGGCATAAGACTTCAGAATGTAGATTCTTACAAAGTGAAGTGGACCATCTATTGAAACAAGGTTATCTCACTGAGTTATTTAGCGAGAAAGGAAAGCAAGCCTACATGAAAAACAGGCAAGAGCCACCAAAACCCCCATCACCCAAGAGAACCGTGAATGTTATAAGTGGGGGAGAAGATATTTATGGAGTAACATACACAGCTTCAAATAAAGTTTCCAAAGTCACAATCACGCACGGGAAACGAGTGCGTCAAACCTTAGAGGATGAAAGTATCACTTTTAATGATGCAGACACAGAAGGAGTGATCACCCCCCACAACGACGCTCTGGTAATATCTTTACTTATACATGATACTAATGTAAAAAGAGTTTTGATTGATCCAGGAAGTTCTGCAAACATCATCCTATTAAGAGTACTACGTGAAATGCAAGCGGAGGATAAGATGATTCCAAAGGTGCATACTCTAACAAGATTCAATAATTCCAGTGTTGTAACTAAAGGAGAGGTAATTCTAACAACTTTTGCAGAAGGTGTTGTGAAAGATACCAAATTTCAGGTAGTAGATATGGAGATGGCATATAATGTAATCATGGGGAGACCGTGGATTCATGATATGGACGCTGTCCCGTCAACTCTACATCAAGTAATGAAATTTCCATCACCATGGGGAATCTGTCAAATTCGAGGGGAACAACATACAGCTAGGAGTATTAATATGGTAACAGATACGAGTGCTGTAAATAAAGTTGAAGAAGACATAGACCATACCACAACGGAACGAGGAAAGACAGATATAGACTTGAGACCTGATATGATTCAAGAGCCTGAAGAGAATGAAAACATCAAAACAACAATTGAGGAGCTCGAGCCTGTGATACTATTTGAACAATGGCCTGAACGAAAGGTTTATGTGGGAGCCAACTTAAGCTCAGATACGCGAGGTATGTTAATTGAATTCTTAAAAGCTAACATGGATTGTTTTGCTTGGTTCCATGTTGATATGACAGGAATACCACCGGATGTAATGACTCACAAACTAAATGAAGACCCATCTTGCATACCCGTAAAACAAAAGAAAAGAAAGCAAGGAGCTTTCAAAAACCAGGTGATTCAAGAGGAGGTCCAAAAGCTATTAAAAATTGGGTCAATCCGTGAGGTAAAGTACCCCGATTGCTTGGCTAATACGGTCGTCGTACCTAAGAAAAACGGTAAGTGGCGGGTTTGTGTAGATTATACCGATCTTAACAAAGCCTGTCCAAAAGATTCCTTCCCTCTACCTCATATAGATCAATTAATTGATGCAACTGCAGGGCATGAACTTTTAAGTTTCTTAGATGCATATTCGGGGTACAACCAAATAAAAATGGACCCCAGTGATGAAAATAAAACTTCTTTCATCACAGACAGGGGGACTTACTGTTATAAAGTAATGTCCTTTGGTCTCAAGAATGCTGGAGCAACCTATCAAAGGTTGGTCACCAAAATGTTCCAAGAACATTTAGGAAAAACTATGAAGGTATATATAGACGATATGCTCGTCAAGACCCAGCATTCTAATGATCATATTTGTCATTTATCTGTTACATTTGGAATTTTGCAAAAATTTAATATGAAACTCAACCCAGAAAAATGTGCATTTGGAGTTGCCTCAGGTAAATTTTTGGGTTTTCTTGTTTCTAACCGTGGCATTGAAGTGAATCCCTCTCAGATCAAAGCAATAGAAGAAATTCCTGATATCCTTAGAAGTAAGAAGGAGGTTCAAAGATTAACAGGAAGAATTGCGGCTTTGGGGAGGTTTATTTCCAAATCTTCGGAGAAGTGCTTTAAATTTTTCGCAGCACTCAAAAAACAAGATCATTTTGAATGGAACAAAGATTGTCAACTGGCTCTCAGGAATTTGAAATCTTATTTGTCAAACCCGCCGTTATTAGCAAAACCAAAGGAGGGTGAAAAGTTGCTCATTTATTTGGCTGTATCAGAAGTTGCGGTAAGTGCTGTCTTAGTACGAGAGGACCAAGGTAAACAATCTCCTATCTATTATGTAAGTAAATCTCTGTTAGATGCTGAAACACGATATCCGCAACTAGAAAAGTTAGCTTTAGCTTTAATCATGGCATCTACAAAATTGAGACCTTATTTCCAATCCCATCCCATTGTTGTGGTTACTGCTTTTCCATTACGAAACATTTTGCATAAACATGAATTATCAGGAAGGTTAGAAAAATGGGCCATAGAGTTAAGCGAATATGAAATCAGTTATCAATCTAGAACTGCGATAAAATCTCAAGTATTAGCCGATTTCATAGCTGATTTTAGTCAGGGAATGCATTTAGAGGCAGAAAAAGAGTTACTAGTTTTTAATGGTGCAAACCCGGGGACTTGGATTTTATTCGCTGATGGTTCTTCTAATGTAAAAGGTGCAGGCCTAGGGATAGTTCTCGTACCTCCTACAGGTGAAACTATTAGACATGCTATAAAATGTCATTCTATAACTAACAATGAAGCAGAGTATGAGGCTGTAATTGCAGGTTTAGAACTGGCAGGGGAACTTGGCATAACCCAGATTATAATCAAGATCGATTCTCAACTCGTGGTTAATCAAATACTGGGGACTTTTACAGCCAGGGAAACTCGAATGCAAGAATATCTGGAAAAAGTACGGGAATTAATAACACAATTCCAAACTTGGAAGGTAATGCAGATCCCAAGAGACGAGAATGCAGAAGCAGATGCATTATCTAATCTCGCGTCAGCAGCAGACGTGGCAAATGATACAAATACTTCAATCGTACATCTATTTCATTCCGTCCTCGAACCTGATAAGAATGAGGTAAATTTTAATCATTTAACATGGGATTGGAGAAATGAAATTGTTGCTTTTTTACAGCATGGTATGGTGCATATCGACAAAACAAAAGCTCATGCACTTCGCAAAAAAGCTGCCCGTTATTGTTTACATCAAGGGAATCTTTATCGAAAGATGTTTGGTGTCCCATTAGCAAGGTGTCTCAGACCTTCTCAAACAGAATATGTAATGAGGGAAGTACATGAAGGACATTGCGGAAGTCACGCTGGTGGGAGGTCGCTGGTAAAAACATTGATTCGAGCAGGATATTATTGGCCCAAGATGGAAGAAGAAGCTAATGATTTCGTGTCTAAATGTGACAAATGTCAAAGATACGACAATAATATACATAGACCAGCTGAGTTACTCCATCCTGTCATAGCTCCGTGGCCCTTTATGAAATGGGGAATGGATATTGTAGGTCCTTTACCACTAGCAAAAGGTCAGGTAACATTTCTACTTGTGCTTACAGATTACTTCACTAAATGGGTAGAAGCAGGAGCTTTTAAACAGGTGCGGGAAAAAGAAGTTAAAGACTTCATTTGGAGAAACATAATATGCCGTTTTGGAGTACCAAGGGAAATTGTCTGTGATAATGGACCACAATTCATAGGGGCCCAAATCACAGAATTTTTTGAAAGTTGGCAGATTAAAAGAATAACATCTACACCATATCATCCAGTGGGAATGGACAAGCTGAGTCCACGAATAAGGTTATCGTCAACAACTTGAAGAAAAGATTGCAAGATTCGAAAGGTAATTGGCCTGAAATATTACCTGGAGTATTATGGGCTTATCGTACAACGACAAAAACAAGCACGGGAGAAACCCCATTTTCAATGGTTTATGGTGCAGAGGCTTTGATTCCAGTAGAGATAGGAGAACCAAGCACACGGTACGTTCAAGCATCGGAGGAATCAAATGATGTAGAAATGCGAGTGAATCTTGATTTGTTAGAAGGAAGAAGAGAAACTGCACTAATAAGAATGGCGGCACAAAAGCAAGTAATTGAACGATACTATAACAGGAAAGCACGCCTTAGATTCTTCAAAATTGGGGACTTCGTGCTTAAAAAGGTGTTCCAGTCTACAAAGGCTGCTAATTCAGGAAAGCTGAGTCCAACATGGGAAGGACCCTACAGAGTTCGTGACATTGCAGGAAAAGGAGCATACGAGTTGGAGACAATGGATGGCAAGCTATTACCCTCGCATTGGAATGCTGTCCATCTAAAAAGATACTATTTTTGAGAAAAGTATCCACGGTCAGGTATCTCTATATTAAAATTCATTTTTTAATTATTAACAATTGTACTAACGATTTTAGATGCTAGGCAAAAACCCTAACTCGTGCCAAATGATGAGTCACGACCTGTACGGCAAAAGGGAATAGTCTTAAATTCCCAGCCCAGGATTACAAGTAATCTGATGGAAAAATACACGGGTTAGGCAGTCTTCATCTCTAATCGAACCTCCGAGTCCCGCAAATTTTTCTGTTTCAGGAAAAGAACCAAGTCAAGAGGAAAAACAAATGCTTGAGGCTTTATATTTCACAGCTCAAACACTTGGGGACTGTACAATAAACACAGAACGGATACGTACGGAAAATAGATGCATAAATCAAGAAACAAGTGTCGAGCAGAGGTTATGGAATCCAAGCATAAGCATACATAATATTCTTTACCATGGGAACAATGGAGTCACCTCTCAAACCCTTCCTAAAGATGGGGTCGGGACTATGTACTAAAACGGGTTATAAAGAAAAACCTCATATCTATTGTTCTTCTTTTATATAAATCTGTTACAAGGAAAACAGTTGCGAGAAAGTTATAGATGTACTTTAATACATGTCAACGTTTGTTCAAGTTCATAAATAAAAACTTGTCGAAGTTGTAGCATACAAAACATGTGCATTCCTATTTCTTTCATCATATTATAACACCATTATGAAGTTGAGACGTCTTCTTCATTAAGTGTCGATATATATATATAAGGGCCCTCTTTTATAAGCCTCATGTTGATATTCCATGAGAAGAATCATAAAGCATTTTCAAAGAATTAAAATGCTAAGTTATTCTATAAGTCCTAAATAAGTAAATANCAAGATCTTCACATGTTGGCGATAGGGAATAAGCTTAACATCTCGGGTTTCCCATTCCCCTTGGGCTTGCCGAATAATCAAATCTGAATCCCCCATAATCAGTAACTCTTCAACGTCTTGGTCAATTGCCATATTCATACCCATGATGCAGGCTTCATAGTCTTTGTGCAGAAAAACCGGAGCCTAGCGGTGGCCGGGTAGTGCTGACCGGTGGGTGAGATCAGGATTGCCTCAATTCCAACACCTTTGGCATTTACCGCCCCATCAAAGAACATTTTCCAAGCATTGGTATCTTCAGAGATTACTTCTATTGAATTTACCTCTTCGTCTGGGAAGTACGTGCTCAAAGGTTGGTATTCCTCGTCAACCGGATTCTCAGCCTAATGGTCCGCCAACGCCTGGGCTTTCATCGCCGTGCGAGTGACATAGATTATGTCAAATTCAGTGAGCAGAATCTGCCATTTCGCTAATCTCCCTGTGGGCATCGGTTTCTGGAATATGTATTTCAAAGGATCCAACCTAGTTATGAGGTAGGTGGTGTGAGCTTGAAGATAATGTCTTAGCTTTTGAGCAACCCAAGTCAAAGCACAACAAGTCCTTTCTAACAGGGTATATTTAACTTCATAACTGGTGAACTTCTTGCTCAAGTAGTAAATTGCCTGTTCTTTCTTGCCAGTTACATCATGTTGCCCGAGGGCACAGCCAAAAGAATTCTCCAAGACCGTCACATATAGGAAAAGAGGTCTCCCTGGCTCCGGTGGGACCAAGACCGGCGGATTTGACAGGTATTCTTTGATCTTGTCGAAGGTTTCTTGATACTCATCCGTCCACTTGTCTGCTGCATCTTTCTTCAATAACATGAATATGGGCTCACATGTGGAAGTCAATTGAGCAATGAACCGGCTGATATAGTTTAATCTGCCCAACAGGCTCATCATATCTTTCTTGGTTCTCGGAGAAGGCAAATCCCGGATAGACTTTATCTTTGTTGGATCTAATTCGATACCTCTCCTGCTAACTATGAAGCCCAAAAGGTTGCCGGATGGGACTCCAAACGCACACTTGGCTGGGTTCAGCTTCAGATCATACTTGCGCAACCACTCGAAGAATTTTCTCAAGTCTCGAACGTGATCATCCTGAGTTCGGGACTTGATGATTACGTCGTCAACATATACTTCTATCTCCTGATGCATCATATCATGGAAAATGGTGGTCATGGCCCTCATGTAGGTTGCCCCAGCATTCTTCAGACCAAACGGCATGACTCTGTAATAGTATGTACCCCAAGGTGTGGTAAAAGCTGTCTTTTCAGCATCTTCTTCATCCATCAACACCTGGTGATATCCTGCGTAACAGTCCACGAAGGACTGTATCTCATGTTTGGCGCAGTTATCAACAAGGATGTGGATGTTGGGCAAAGTGAAATTGTCTTTGGGACTTGCCTTGTTCAAATCTCTGTAATCCACACACACCCGGGTCTTTCCATCTTTCTTTGGAACTTGGACTACATTGGCCAACCATGTAGTGTACCGGACCACTCGGATTGCCCGTGCTTTCAGCTGTTTCGTGATTTCTTCTTTGATCTTATCACTGATGTCAGTTTTAAACTTTCTCTGCTTTTGTTGGACCGGAAGGCAATCGGGGTAATTTGGCAACTTATGAACCACTTAATCAACACTCAGCCCTGGCATGTCGTCATATGACCAAGCAAACACATCTTTAAACTCAAACAAGAGTTGGATTATTGCATCCCGAGTTTTCTCATCCGTGTGAATGCTTATTTTGGTTTCCCGGATCTCTTCGGAAGTTCCCAAGTTAACCGGCTTAGTATCATTCAAGTTTGGCTTAGGTTTATTTTCAAATTGTTCCAATTCTCGATTTATTTCCCTAAAAGCCTCTTCTTCATCATATTCCGGTTCTTGGTTCATTATTTCACAATTAGACAGCTCTGGGCATGAAGTCCGCAAGCATGTCATGTTATTTAAAGCCGCATTATTATAACTGAAAAGAAGAAATAAAAGAGAAAAATAAAGAAAATCAGAAAGAATAAAGAGAAAAATGAACGATGAAATATTGATTTCATTTCTTGGAATTGGGAAGATAACAAGGTTTACATTGGGAAATTTTAAAATACAGGAAACTAAAGAAAACATCCGAGTTACACCCTGCAATAACTCGGGATGCAGAAAAAGTGGCAGGACAGGTCTACCGGGACTCCCGCCTGATTGCGAATGGCGTAACCTTCCAATTCTGCAGCTTGGCGTTTGGTCCCATATACAGCACCTCAGCGGTGCTGGAGCCCTCTCCCGGCTGAACCATGTGGGTTTCGTATAATATCTTTCTCATTACCCCATATATCTCTTCAATCTCTTCGGCCGTAAAGGCCTCATCCTCTTTTCCTTCATTGTATTTTGGCTTAACAAAGGTCTCGTACAGATGTGGCAGTGGCTGTGGCAAGAACCATCCCTCTTTCTTTCTCTCATCCGCCCACTCTACATCATCGGGGGTGGGGTGAAAACCTATCCCGAAGAATTTTTCAGTTGTTGGCAGGGTCACTGGTTCGGATATTCCTTGCAGAGCTTTTCCAAGTCCCTTCTCTGGCTTGAAACCATGTCTGATCATTTCTTTGGCCACCATAATTGAGGTATTGGATAGGAAGGGTTGGGGACACGGGTTTCCTTCTTCATGCTGGTCCGCCACCACAATTTTGGAATGCTTGGTAAACTATGTGTTCACTGCCTTCCCTCGCTTCTAGGCATGGGACAGATGGGTCCCGATAGATTGACTGTTCATCCTCTCCATGAACCACGATCTCCTGATCCTCGTGTTCAAATTTCACCATTTGATGGAGGGTAGAGGGTACAACTCCTGCAGCATGGATCCAAAGCCTTCCCAGAAGAAAATTATAGGACGTGTCCATGTCTAGCACTTGGAAAGTCACCTCGAAGTCCACCGGGCCAATGGTCAAGATCAGGTCAATTTCTCCAATGGTGTCTCTCTTGATACCGTCAAAGGCTCTCACGCAGATATTGTTGGGACGAATCCTTCCAGTCCTGATTTCCATACGCTGCAGTGTGGAGAGTGGGCAAATGTCTACTCCCGAACCTCCATCTACCATAACTCTCTTTACATAATATCCCTCACATTTGACGGTTAAGTGCAAGGCCTTGTTGTGAGCAGCTCCTTCTGGAGGCAAGTCATTTTTGCTAAATGAGATTTGATTGACAGCAAAGAACCTTTCCGCCATTCTTTCAAGCTGTTCCACCGAGGTTTCCACTGGCACGTACGCTTCATTCAAAGTTTTCATTAAAACCTTTTGATTCTCAGAGGATTTCATCAATAATGACAGCAACGACACTTGTTCGGGATGCTTTCGCAATTGATCGACCACCTCATAGTCGGCCATTTTCATCTTTTGAAAGAAAACTTTTGCTTCTTCAGCACTCACAGGTTTCTTAGGCGGGTAACGCCTTTTGGTAGCATTGTTCACCTCTTCTATGTTTGAATATTTCTCAACGGGAGCATTTTCTGGAAGCTCTCCCAAGATCTCTTTTCCTTTATACGTAACCACCGTCGGATGATAATTCCAAGGCACTGCAGCAGGGTTCGTCATAGGCTTCTGTGGAACGCGTCCAATAACCACTGGCTCATTCAGCCGAGGTGGTTTAATTATCCCTCGTACCACATAGGCTCCCTTCGGTACGTACATTTGCATTCCCTTTTTAAAATCAAATTTCTTTGGAGTGTTCACAATCAATTGCTTTTCTTGGCGGCCTCGCGGGACATAGAGGATCCCATTCTCGGGAGGCATTGCCTATGTTCTTGTTTCAGCTTTCTTTTCTGGTTCTGTCTCAGTGACTTTGCTCTTCTTTTCCCTTTTCTCTTGCTTCGGGGCCATCTTTGGCTTTCTTTTTGCATCAGCGATAGCAATTATAGCCTTTAATGCCGGATCAAATTCTCTGTCCTCACAGATCATCCCGATCACTGGCCCATTATTGTGGGACGGCAATGGATTGTTGGTCACATTTGGGACATCCTCATCCCTCAGTACGATTTTTCCTTGCTCTATTAGATGTTCCACTGCTCGTTTCAATGTCCAACAATCATTCGTATCATGGCCTTCCGCCCCTGAATGATAAGCACACCTCACACCGGTTCTGTAGGCAGGCGATGCCGGGTTTTATTTGTTCTGAGGGACCGGCTGCAGTAGACCCATTTGGACAAGTTTTGGAAATAAATTAGAGTAAGAATCGCCAATTGGGGTAAAATTTTGCCTCCTGGGCTGCTCACGGGGAGGAAAGTTATTCTGTGGAAGACGAGGATTATAGTGGTTTTGGTGGGGAGGCTGATTTCTTGGGAATGGAGCTGGATTTCTATTGGCATGTGGCTGCGGTTGTGCAAATGGTTGAGCATTCATGACCGGATATGGGTGTGGAACATAAGCCATGTCATGATGAGGGTAGTAATGTTGAGGGGTTCTCTCGGAAAACATGGGTCTGGGAGCGCGGTGTCTCCTTGCCCCTGAGGCTGCCATAACCGTTTCTTCTTTCTTTTTACCCTTTGCTACTCCTCCAGACCCGCCTTGAATGGCTTGGGAGGTTGCTCTGAGAGCGGACTGGCTCAGAATTCTGCCCGTTTTCAATCCATTTTCCCCCATTTCACCAATTTTAATAGCTTCTGCGAATGGTTTACCCATAGCTGACATCATATTTTGGAAATAATCGGCTTTCTGAGCTTGAAGGAACACTGTGACCATTTCAACCACGTCCATCGGAGCTTTTACCCTTGACGCCTGTTCACGCCATTTGATTGCATACTCCCTAAAGCTCTCCGAAGACTTCTTTTTCAGATTTGCCAGCGAGTTCCGGTCTGGAGCAATGTCTATATTGTACTGGAACTGTCTAACAAAGTCTCTCGCGAGGTCGTCCCAGATGTGCCATCGAGAGATATCTTGATCCATATACCACTCTGAGGCAATACCCGCCAAGCTTTCCCCAAAGTAAGCCATGAGCAATTTTTCTTTTCCTCCAGCCCCACGCAATTGATTGTAGTATTTCATAAGGTGAGCAATGGGATCACTATGCCCATCGTATTTTTCGAACTTTGGAGTCTTGAACCCCATGGGCAAATGCACGTGAGGGGACATGCATAGATCAGTATATGACACACTCTTCTGCCCACTCAGGCCCAGCATGTTTTTGAGGCTCTGTTCCAGGCTTCTCATCCTTTTTGCCATTTCATCCTGTTCGGGAGCTTTAGGAGTCTTTTCCTGTTCCGTTGTGAACTCATATGGAGGTGGCTGGGAGTAAGTATAGGTGGGGTACTGAGGAGGCTCCACTTGGAAAATAGGATTTTGGAATGTGAATGCTGACGGATCAAAAGTGGTCCTTGGAAGTGAAGGTTGTGTTGTGGCAGAGCATGGTGGAGCGGTAAAGATATTGCGAGTTACTCCTGATGTGAACACCTGGGGGTGGACCTTAGAAGGTGTTCCTACAAAGTGAGCGGATATGGTAGGGTGTCCAATGGAGTATTCGGATGACTGATGGGGATGTTAGAAGTACCCCCGGTTCTAGGGAACAATTCAGGAAAGCCGGCGATAGCACTTGGAGGCTCCCTTCCATTGGTCCACGCATCCCACATCTCCATGACCCTAAGGCGTAAGATCATGTTCTCTTCAGCCGCTGCAGACTCTAAGGCCGGGATGCCCGAGATTGGGCTATCTTCTGGGATGGGAATTGCTGGCAAGGTCATTTCCGAAGACATTTCTACGCTCCCCTTTGATCTGGTAAAATACTGATGTGATGCCAGTTTACCACGAAAAACCAACCACCGTTTCTATAAAATCTGGACTGGAAGTGACAGCAGCAAACAGTTAGTTTGAGGCAAATAACAGATAGGTAATCGCACGTTGAGGCGTGATGCACCTATACAGTTAAATGTGCTTCTATATGTTTCGCAACGGTTGCATGCGTCATCCCGGCTTTTCCTGTCCAAATTCTTTTCTTTTTATTCCGACCCTCTTTTTCCTGCTTTTCCTTGCTTTTCTGATTTTCCTCATTTTTCTTTTCTCTTCCTCTTTTCTTTTCTTTCATTCTTGCCTTTGCTTTTTGCTATGGTTTCTTTCTCTCGGTTTTTCTTATTTTCTTTCTCTTTTGTTTCTTTTCCCCTCTTGTTTTTCCTTTTATTTTCTTTCCTCCCTTTTTTCTTTTCTCTTAGGTAACGGTCGAATCTTATGCAGATTGCCTACGTATCATGGCCCCGCATGAATCAGACCAAGCGTAGTTCTTGAAGATCAGGAATAAAGTAAATAAACAAACTCTTTTTTTTGTATTTTGATTTGAGTCTTTCTTTTAAAAGACTTATAAAGAATTTTTTTTCCGGATTTCTAATTTGTTTATTTTTTTTTTGTAAGAATTTTTGTTAAAGAAAGATTTCTAAAGAAGA
>NW_017675661.1:23664-37249 GCF_001879085.1 Nicotiana attenuata
GATTTGGGTCGCATGAAATGCACACCCGAATTTAGGAAGGTAAAATTATTAGAAAAGCACGCTTAAAGTGACTAACGTGTTATTAACTTTGCGGGAGGCCATGAAAATTCGCTAAATGGCACGTCCCGGTTTCTAAGTATTTTAATATGAGTATTAGAGAAGGCCACGCAATTTATGAATTTTGTTTGGCGCGGCGCACCTTGTTTTATTTTAAAGGCCAACCTGAAGGAACTATAATTTTATATTAAAGACGGCCTAATTAATTAGCATTGTTAATTGATACTATTGAGAGTAATCAAGGAATTTGGGCCTCAAACTCAGGTCCACACTTGAACAAGAGGAATGTCTCTTAATTCAAATATGCTACCTAGCTTGAAAAACCCAAAATTGCATTAATCAATAACTTAAAACGAAATTATAAATTCCTCAGCATCTTGGGCCCACGTATGACTAGCCTATTAATAACATAATTTGGCCTATGAAGTTAACTTTGTATGTCAAGTTTCAGCTATAGGGCTGACCATTACACTTGGCCTCATAACAGGCTCGTTTGTGGTTAGATGAGTGGTCTGTTATTGCAAAGGCTAGTTTAATGACGAATCATCAATGCTTTTAACCAGGTAAACCAGCTCGCACCAGTCACAACAATCAACATGACTATATTGACTAAGGCACTCAAGACAATTTCGAAATAGCTAAATGATCTAGAGTAAATAGGCTTATTAGCAATTAAGCGACTGAACCACTCATATTTTCAAACTGTGTATATCAAAGCAACAGATAAAATGGCTCAATTTACATGCTGATTTTTAAGATAACTTTCATGCTGGTACCTAGATAGTATAGATCCTTACGCACACATGTTCATCCTAGACTTGATTTTCAGAACTCATTCGAATCTGTATAGCATACACTGGCAGCGTTTGGTAAACATCACGAATCATTTAATACTAGTCATTTACTTAATGATGCTGAATTAATACTATTGAATACAAACTCATGTAATTCTAAAATTGTTCAAAACAGTCAAAAAGTCCATTGTTTATGGTAGTACAAACCAAAAGCTAAACTATACTAGACAAGTACATATATCAATTAGCATCTATCTAACTATGGACATATAATGATCCAAACGAGCACATATCAGGAAGCAAAATCGTGAATATGTTTCATTTCATTTCAAACTCAAAAGCTACATCGAGGCAAATTCAAGGTGTGTACCTGGAATTAAAGGAGCAAGAGGAGATCAACAGTGTTAAACAACAGGGAAAAAGCGACAGCAGTAGTTGAAATCAACAACAAGATCAATGTTGAGCCCAAAACAGCACCACAAAAGCCCAGGACTGAATGACAGAAGAATAGTACCCACAAAATAGCCAAACAGACTTTATTGAACTCAAATAGACTCGAAATTAAACCCAGGCTACTTCTGAAACTTCAGCAACCAGAAACACAAAGGATCTTCAAGCCATTTTTATCCTATCTATGCTAGGAACTTGAATTAACAGCTAGAACTTGAAATTCAACTAAGGAACTTCAATAGAATAGAGATTTTTTGGAGTTTTTGTTTTGTTTTTGGTGTTTTTTGAAGATTTAAGATCTAAAATGAACTTTCTAGCTCTAAGATTTCAGATTTGGTTTTGAATTTTGAAACTCAAATTTTCTGTAACGACCCGACCAGTCATTTTTTGGAATTTACGCCCCGATCCACCATTAACTGCTTCCCCTAAGTTCATTTCTGCTATTTTGATTTGCTGGGACGTTCGGTGTTAGGATTCGGAGTGTTTTGGGACACTTAGTCCCTAAATGAGAGCTTAAGTGTGGAAAAGTGGTTCGTAGTCGAAACAACATGAAGACGACCTCGGAATGGAAATCTGATGGTTCCATTAGCTCCGTTGGATGATTTCGGGGTTGGGAGCATGTTCGGAATGTATTTTGGAAGTCCGTAGCTCACTTAGGCTTGAAATGCCGAAGTTTGAATTTTTGAAGTTTCCGGTCCGATAGTGAGTTTTTGATCCGAGGGTCGGATTGGAATTCCGGAAGTTGCAGTAGCCCCGTCATGTCATTTGGGATGTGTGTGCAAAATTTTAGGTCTTTTGGACGTGTTTTGGTTAGGTTTTTGATCGAAAGCGTATTTGGCA
The DNA here is from genome assembly GCF_001879085.1 of Nicotiana attenuata. Taxonomy (NCBI): domain Eukaryota; kingdom Viridiplantae; phylum Streptophyta; class Magnoliopsida; order Solanales; family Solanaceae; genus Nicotiana; species Nicotiana attenuata. Next base: position 25,806 of record NW_017675661.1, read on the forward strand.
CAAATTTGAAGTTCTTAGGCTTGAATCATTGATTAAATCGGGTTTCGAGTGTTGTTTTAGGTGTTTTAAGGATTGGTACAAGTTTGAATAAGGTATTAGGTGGTATTGGTGTTTTTGGTTGAGGTCCCGGGGGCCTCGGGATGGTTTAGGATGAGCGACGGAAGAATTTTAGAAGTTGAGAGGTAGCAGTTCTACCACTTCTGGTATCTTTTCGCCTCTGAGGCTTGGGAACCGCAGAAGCGGAGCCGCAGAAGCGGCCTTGGTCATCGCAGAAGCGAGATTGGCATCCCCCTCAGGAACCACAGAAGTGGTCAATATCCCGCAAAAGCGGAACCGCGGGAGCGGTTTTGTGTCCATAGAAGCGGAAGCCTGGAATTTAATGAAAACTGCAGAAGCGATAAAATGGGCCACAGAAGCGGTCCCTTGTCTGCAGAAGCGGAAATGCCTGGGCAGATATAGAAAAATTCGAGGGTTTGATTTCATAAGTTAGAAAAATCAATTGAAAGCTCGGGGAAGGGCGATTTTCAGAGGGTTTTGAAGAGAAGACCATTGGGTAATGTTTCTTTCATCCCTTCTAGCTATATTTCATCATTTTGTAGTTAAATCCATCATTAAAATACGAATTTGGGATCAAAATTGGAAGAAAATGGGTAAAACTTCTTAGACCTAACTTTTGGATTTTGAGTGGGCATTTGATCTCCGACTTGGGGGATTTTTATATGGTTAGACTCGTGAGAGTACGAGGGTTCTGAAAATGTAATAATTATTCGATTTCGAGACGTTGGCCTGAGGGGCGTTTTGGTCATTTTACCTATTTTCGCGCCTTAGCTTTCAATTTAATAGTGGAATCAGTTGTTTGCAATATTAGTTATGATATGTAATTGAATTGAATAGTTTTGGGCCGTTTGGAGTCGGATACTCGTGGCAAAAGTGTGATTTCGAGTTGATTTTGGTGCCGATTCGAGGTAAGTGGCTTGTCTAACCTTGTGTGGGGGACTTCTCCCCTTAGGATTGTTACTTGATATTTGAGTGCCTTGTACGTGAGGTGACGGGCGCGTACTTGAGCCGATCGATGGGAAATCCGGTTTTTACTTAAATTATTGAGATTTGGTTTCTTTCTTACATGCCTTATTCTACTTGCAATTATAACTTGTGCTAGATTAGGAAAAGCATGTTTAGTAGACTTGATTGCCTAATTGCTTGAGTCGTTTTGACTGTTCTACGTGAAACATGCTAGGCTAGTTCTATCTGTGTTGTATTTCGTACTTCATTCCTTGGTATATTTCTGGCTGTGGTTGCGCATTTACGTTGGGACTACGGATGTGGGATTCCGGTAGCTCCCCCCCTTGTTGTTTACTTAGGGACTACGGGTTCGATTCCCGGTATATCCCCTGCACTTTTACTTTGGAACTGCGGGTTAGATTCCCGATAGATCCCCCTGCACTTTTACTTTGGGACTGCGGGTTAGATTCCCGATAGATCCCCCTGCATATTGATGGTTGGACTATGGGACGGTATCCCTGGAGATCCTTCGGTTTGGCACATGAGTTGGACTACGGGACGGTATCCCGGGAGATCCACTGGACATCTGAGGAAAGGGGCCACAGGACGGTATCCTGGGAAACCCTCATTGTTATCCTTGGTACTGAGCTGTACTCATTCTGTGTTTAGTTTGTTCTTGTGTAGTTGTTATTACTTCATTGGCCTGTCTTATCTCACTGTTGTACTAATTATTTCTGTCAGATTTTCATACTGTTAATTAATATTACATTTTACCTCAGTAGGGCCCTGACCTTCCTCGTCACTACCCAACCAAGGTTAGGCTTGGCACTTACTGAGTACCGCTGTGGTGTACTCATGCCCTTCCTGCACATGTTTTTCATGTGCAGATCCAGGTACCTCTTCTCAGGCGCACTATCCTTGAGGCGAAGAGACATACAGAGACTTTGAGGTATATCTGCTACGTCCGCAGACCAGGAGTCTCTACTCTATTCCGGCTTTAGTAGATAGTTCCTTTCTTTCCTTTCATGTTGTTTAGACATTCTGGTGTAGAGCAGATTACTACATTCTATTAGCCTGTGTTTCCCGTGAGTTTCCGGGTTTTGGCATTTAGTTGTAGACTTCCGCATGTTTTTGAGTTGTATAGGCCGAGTGGCCTTATATACAGTGGTTATTTCCATATGTTCAGTTTTAAATAATTATTCCGCAAATGTTAATTCGTTATTCCGCACTGTTAGTCTTACCTAGTTGTAGGAACTAGATGCCATCACGACATGTTCAAGGAGGGTGAACTGGGGTCGTGACATTTTAAGATGTTCAAACTTGCAGAAACTTTTTGAGGGGAATTTTCAGATGCCAAAACCTTGTGAAATAAGGCATAGGGCATGCCTTTTATAGGCAAAACTAAAGGCTTCTCTCAGATTTTCAGTTTTATACCTTTAGCCCCTCTTTTATTTTCAAATTTTAACAGTTTAGTCCCTAAGGTTTTGGCTTGTTGCCCAAGTTACTGCACTAAGTTCTGAAATTCTAACTAAAACCCTCTTCTAGAAGATTCTAGGAGGTTCTAGTTTCAACTACAGCATTACTCTCTATTTAGGAATGCCTATACTACCCTTATCTTCTCCCCTAAATTACCTAACCTAGCCAATTATAACTCCAGTCCTTTTCACTTTGGTCAGATTTTGACTATAGTCCACTAAACAAAGAAATGGGAATGACTAACTATAACCAAATCCAAACTGATTAGTACTTGGAAATGAATCATAATTAACCGAGCTAAAATGTTATTAGACTAACAAAATAATAAACTAACAAATAGGATCAAATAGAACTGAAACTACACTACTTGTTTTTTCCAAAAATTAAGAGGCAAATGAAAATTATCACAAAAAGTATGATTAGTGAAGAAAAAATTGAAGACCGGTAATCAAATGACAAACAAAAATACTAATCCAACTAAACTAATTAAACTAAGTACTAAACAGGAATCATACGATTGCAATCAAATCAAATAACAAAACGTAATCAAAATCAGTCAAACCCTAAATAAATCCTAAAAGTAGAAGGAATACTGAGACGAACAAAAGCAAAATAAAATCAGAAAAGCTGAAAGAAATGATCTACAGATAGAAAAAAGAAAAAGAAATTTAAGAAAAACTCACTGATTTTGAGCTTTAATTTGACTGATTTTGAACTTGTTCTTTCGTTAATGTTATATGTTTATTTGGCCATCAACAATAACATCAACTGAAACCAAATCGAACATTCGAGAACCCAAAAAGAGGTTCAGATTCTTCGAACCCTAGATCCAAAATTTGTGAAGTTCCTCTTGGATTTGAAAGGTTCTGGTTTGGGATTTGAGAAGAGAGAGATTAGAAGACTATAGGGTGTAAGTTTGACGAGGTTTGGACGAGTTAGAGTTTTGGGCTGGGATTTTGATTCAATATTCGAAGGGTTTGGTGGGGATTCGAGGGACGGGGTTTGGGGGTTTGGAAAGAGGAGAGTGAGGGGAGTTCAGGGTGTATTTTTGGTAAGGTTTGGGGTTGGTGCCGCCGGGGCGGCGGAGACAGTGGCTATGTTATTGCAGATTCAAGGAGTCTGGTGATGATTCGAAATAAAACAAGGTTGGATTTGTAATGAGGTGGTTGAGATGGTGTAGTGGTGTAAATTTGGGGGCTGTTGGAGCTTCACCGCCGCCATGGGGCGATTTCCGGCGGCGGTCTAGGGCGGAGCCGGTGGAGGCGTCTCTGATAGAGTGGGGTGAGAGAGACGATGGATTGGGGGAGGAGGCTTATCCGACACTTTTATATCAGATTGTCTCTAGTTCCTGACCGTAGGATCAAAGATCCTCGACGGCTCAGATTTCACGGAGTTAAAACGGTGTCCTTTTATTTAAGGGGGGGCTAGACCGGACTGGGCTACGGGTTTGGGCTAAATTGAACGGGTATCCGGGGTTGGTTTGGGCTGGTGTTGGAATTGGCCCAAATTATATAATACAACCTATTTAATCTTTTAAATTCTCAATTTCTTTTATTTATTTTTTCTTCTTTTCTTCCTTTTTCTTTATTCAATTTTTAGATTTTATTAAGTACAAAATTAAAAATATACAAGACCTGATTTAACTCTAAAATTAAACTAATTAATTCTCAAAAATTAAACAAATCCTAGTTTACAAAGAAAACTCAAGGAAAAATCAAAAACTAAAAGTAAAACAATGCAAAAGGGCTATTTTGTTATTTTCTCTTATTTTTGTAATGTTAATTAACTAATGAAAATGTTACAATGAGGTTCTAAATGCAAGTATGCTAATTTTATATTTTTTTCATGAGTTATATCAATTAAAAATGCACAAAATGCACACAATCACAAGATCATGCAATTAATTCCTTAAAATTAAAATAATAAAAGAAAAATCCTAATTTTAATGAATTCTATAGGAGTAATTTAAGCGGGGGAAAAATCACATGCTCACAAAGTTGTCCCGCTCTTGAAGCACTTTCTCTGAACTTGCTTGAAGGTTGTTCAGTTCCTCCTCCCTTCGAGCGTATAGAGTTTTTAGCTCATTCGACTCCGAAGAGAGCTTCTCAAGCTCTCCCTCACAATGAGTTAGTTTAGCTCGTAAGTTGTAGAAGGCCTGGTTGTACAACATCGTGACCTATAGCGCGAAGGAAAGAAGTTAGAAAAACAAAGATCAAAACTCAAGGCACAGAGGTTATGTCAAAAATCACCTGTTTTTGGAGTTTTGCAGCTTCTTTGAGAACGACAGGGGCATCGAGATCAGCATCCTCTTCAACACCGGCTGAAAAATCTCCAAATGCATCACCCTCTCCCTGGGATGCCCCCACATCGGGAGTCTTCCTGTTCTGGGCGTCCCGTATTTGCCCTGTGGAAAACGACGGGCCTTATTGAAGATCTCCTTTGACATCAACATCTATCGAGGCTTCCTCTCGCCCTCGAAGGGCCTCAGAGCTGGATCCTCCGAATGCGCCAACCAAGTGCTCATTGGCAAAAGTTGTATCCTATTCAATGGTCGTCTCGGGGACTGCATCCAAACCCTCCTCGAGGGTCTCCTCAATACGTGGTGGGACCGCATCGGCCACCTCTGACTCGGCAGTCTTCTGCCCGGCAACCTTGGAAGCATCAGCACTTCGTCTTGCCCTATGTACCAGTGGGCAACTGTCATCGTCTCCGTCTTCCACATGAACACTCTCAGAAGCTACCGAAGTTAGGACCATTGCATCGGCCCTAGGCTTTTGATCCTTAGTTCTCTTTGGTTTTGGGGGACTCTGCCGGCGTCTCATTCTTTCTCTTTCTATCTTTGGCGGGCTTTTGGGTCTCCTCTTCGCCAGAAGGAGGCGGTCTCATTGAAACGGCTTCCCCGAGGCCTGTACAAGCGTAAAATGTCAAACATAACGCCAAGAAATCTATTTATAAGGAATTTAGAGGTGACAGTGGTGAGGGCGTACCATAATTTTTGGCCTCCCATCGAGTTTTGGCCAAATCACGCCAAACACGCTTGTCATATGAGGAGGTGGAGTCTAAGAGTTTAACCCAGCCCGGGAGGTCCTTGACCGCGCCGGGGAACCACACAGTGGCTACACAACTAGAGGAGAATCAATTCAAAAAAGAAAAGAATTAGTTCGAAAGAGGAAAAGATGACATTCAGATGATAAAACATGCTAAGTATAATGACACTTACGTCTCATATTCCATTCCTCAGGGAATGGCATCTGCTCGGCAGGGATGAGGTCCGAAGTCCTGACTCGATCGAAGCGGCTCATCCACCCCCCGGTCTTTATCTTCGTCGATGCTGGCAAAAAATGCTTTGGTAGATCGAAGTTGCAGTTTGAATAGGCCCCCTCGATAGAGACGAGGGCTATACAATCTAATCAGATGGTCGAGGGTGAAAGGCATCCCCTCGACCATGTTCGTGAAATATCTAATCAAATAGACAATTCTCCAAAAAGAGGGATAAATATGACCAAGCGTCACTCGATATTATTGACAAAAATGGAGGATCATCGGGTCTATCGGTGGAGAAGAAGAATCTACAGGACCTAAGTTAAAGGGATACGTATATACGCTGAGGAAACTAGCTCTCTGTGTAGTTATATCTTCTTTCGATGAAGGGATCTCTACTAGTACCGCCTCTCCCCAGCGGCAATCTATTTTCACCTTCTCTATATCGGTTATTAGACTAATGTACCGAGACATGGGCTCGCATCGGCCTGGTACCAAAGAAGGTTTATCAATTTGAAATCGGAGGATGTATCGAAGGGCCCAGGAATACACTCCTCAATGCAAGGAGGCACTACCTTTTTGCTCTTAGACGAGCGTGACGAAAAGGGGGATTCCTCTTTTCGAGGTACTGTCTTAGAAGTTTTGGCCATGGTTATAACAAAGTTTCAAAGTAAGCTGACGAAGAAGTGAACACAGAAGAAGGGTGAAGGCAGGAAACTGTTAACAAAGATTTGAAGATTTAAAGATGTTGCAAAGGTTTAAAAGATAGGGAATTGGAATATTTATAAGAGTCATCTAAGTATATTGGAGGAGTTGAAAGGGCGACCAATAGCGGTTCGTTGGCTTTTCGAGAACAGTGTTGACAAGACCTTTGTACAACTTTTCTGTCACATCATTTAATGATCTCACGTGGGTGACGTCATAATGTGGGTATCAAAGAGGCAAGAACTCAAGATCGTTTCTTATCATTTCATTCTAAGAAACGCGGGGACTATCTCTATACGGACAAAATCGTGGAATTCGACTTTGAGCTACTGTGGCACTCCACGCCCAACCTCGAGAAGCTCGAAGCCGAATTTGAAGTGTGACCCCGAGGGAACAAATCAAAGGTTCACTATGGTCAATCTCGGAGCAGTACAAATCGATGATCGTCATGGAAAGGCGGGAAAGCTCCTAAGGATACGTGGTTAGAGCTGACCAAGTCTGCAAAAATAGCACAAATCCGCACTGAGCCATTATATAGCTGTACCAATAGCATTTCCTCGTCATTATTAGACATGTACTATGTTAGGATTCCCTCCCCCCCCTCCCCTATATAAAGGGGGACCCTTGTCATTTTGTAACAGACATGAATATTGAATACAATAGAACATTCTCTGCTTTTCTTGCCTAAACGTGTTCAACAATTACTCTACAGATTTATTGCTTGTTCATTTATTGTTCATTTATTGTTCTTCATTTATTGTCCATTATTAACCGTAAAAGACTATCTTCGAGGCCTTCAATATCATTGTTTCTCCATCAATTGTTCATTGCTAACTGCCCTAACTAGACCTCGAAGACCCATGTTCCAGCCAGCTCGAGGCCCAGTCTTGCGACAACATTGGTTTGCATATCTTATTCTCTTTACTTACACTTAGCATCTATTGCCAAACAACTAGTATTGAAATAAATCACATATTTTTAGAACCACAAAATCTAATATAATTGTTAATATCATTTTCAAGGTAAACACAGTCGTTTTCCCTTTAAGCTTATTCTTGTAAGTTCAAATCTTTGTTCAAATACGTTGAGTTAACATGCACTCTTTAGCTACAATACTTTTCATTTTATTCAATTCACACTAAAATACCATTCTTTAATATATTCTCAATTATTTTACATTCTGCATTTTGTTGCATATATATTTTATCAAATAATTTACTACTCTCTATCAGAACTCGCTTTCATGCTTAGCTTATCCTTTTGGAATACGACTCCCTTGTCCACTTTAGATATATTTCATAGAAGTCGATATGTTTTAATCATTTCATTTCAAAAACACAAAAATACTTGCGTGTCTCATCTGCACTAAATTCATCACATATTTAATTATCATTATTATTAATTTGAGCACACGTTAATAATTGTCTTATTCTTTGCAATAGATTTGGGTATTTGTTAATTATCTTCAACCCCTCATTTATCTGATTGAGTCTACTGGTACGATATTTCGTGGATCTTGAGGGATGCCTAACCCCTTCCCCTCAAGATAATTTGTCACGACCCCAATTTCCCGCCTTAGGATGTCGTGATAGCACCTTGTCTCTAAGACTAGGTAAGCCTAATACATGCTGATTTAATAACAAAATTGAACTATTTAATCATTTATCATAAACCATTAAATGACATACATAATCGCAAGCTGCTAATAGTTATACATTTCCCAAAACCGATAGTGCAGAGTCATAAGCACTACTAAAACACACTAGAATTGCTAAACACAATACTTATTTGAATTACAATTTAACACTAGCATAGTGAAGTAAGATGGTGACTCCGAGGCCTGCAAACGTCAAGCTGGTATACCTTGAAGTCTTCCGCCGTGCAGACGCAACTCTCAACAACACAATCAAAACTCCTAGTTCTGCACAAAAATGTGCAGTAGGGCAGCATGAGTACACCACAACGGTACCCAGTATGTATGAAGCCTAACCTCGGTAGAGTAGTGACGAGGCTAGGTCAAGACACCTACTAGACATAAAAACATGTTCAAGATATACATAAGCTTACAATGGACAGAACATCAATGTAAGATCAACGTCGAAAAAATTATTGATTTACAACCAACAGTGAAGTAATAGAAACATAAATGGCAGCAAGTAGTAAACGAGTAATAAAGAAACAACATAGTTAGAACACAAATGAGATGTAAATGGACTCAAGTAAGGAAAAACGGATGACAACTCAAATAATCAAATAATCAAATCGCTCCCAATGTATGGGCTTATAACAAGAATTACCCCCAGGCACCACACCTCATAAACCACACGTCATGGACGATAATTTTCAAAGTTACACATATGACACCTCGTGCCCACAATGACAATCACCTTCGCACGGCAAAGCCCACGTGCTACCATGTACTTGCAACCGTGATAAATATTGATTTAGATGAACGAAAGATATATTTAAGCACAATAAAAAAAAATAACAATCTTGAATTAAGTAAGGTGTCAAATGAAATAATGAGTTTATTTTAGAAATCAAGTAAAGTAAAATAGTATACAATTTGTAAGAAACAGAGTATAAGATGAGTTTAGTTTAGAAATCAATAAAATTGAGTAATAGTATTATTTTTAAACAAAAAAAATATAAGTTAAATTAGCTAATTAATTATAGAATTTGTTAAAAATACATGATAACAATTTTAAATAAGGTAAATAGGTAATAGGGTGATGAGTATAATTTAAGAAGTGAAAGTGCGATAACCATTCAGAATAATAAGGCACCGAGTGAGATAATGAGTTCTATCTTAAGAGGCACATAGAATATGACACGTTAATAATTCTTTTATTTTAACAATTATGTTACCAACAACACAATAGAATATGATATAGTGACTCCACGGAATTAAATAATAATAACAGAGAAAGAAAATAGGAAATAAGAGTAAAATAATAGATTTATGAAAACGAACTCAAACCTCAATATCAGAAAGCTCAGAATAACAAACCTCGTAATTTCGTATAATACTGCTGAAAACTAACACAACAACAACAAGTACAGCACACACAATTTGTTGCGGTGCGCAACCCGCTCCAGCCGTACACATACAATCCTCTCTTATTTCACTATAGCATCATTTATCAACATCAAGTATCACATATACAATCTGTTGCGGTGCGCAACCATATCCCACCTTATCATCATAATCAATATCATATTCCTCCCCTGTTCCACCATATCATAATTTATCAATATCGAATATTACGTACACAAATTGTTTCAGAGCGCAACCCGATCCACCATATCATCATTCATCACTATCATAATCCTCCCTTATTTCTCCATATCATAACCGTTGCGGCGGGCAACCCCATCCACAAACAAATTCTAATAAGCATAAGTAATTCAATAACTCAATTTACAAGAATTTCTACAGTCAAAGGGTATGAGTGCAAGAAAATAAAGGAACCACGTAATATCAAAGGAATACAAAAATATTATAAAAAACAATAGGACAAATAAAGAACATGACAATTAAGCTGTGCAAGTAAAACAATTAAGGCAGGTAGCGAATAAGCACGGAGTCATGGAAGGGACTAACAATTAAATATTTCCACAATGAATAGCCCATTCTCAACCACAATGTGTACAAGAATTTCAACAGTAATAAAATGAATGGGAATGTTTAACAAGGAAAGGTATCTCAATAATTAACAACTTCACCTCAATGTGATATTGGCTATTACGACTTCAAAACCAATAACTCAACAAGATGATATTTCACAAAATGTCAACTTCAATTAAAAGTGATTCAACAATTAAGAGTTAACAATACAATAAGGAAGGCAAAAACTTCAACTAAAGCATATAAGAGCAAAAAAAAAGTAAGAGGTAGAACAAGTGCTAACAATGTCAAATAGAGCATGTAAGAGTAGATTAACAATGAGAGATTTAACTGTTGATACCCAATTTTTCCCTATGTATTATTAATACTCAAATATTCTCAAAATAGCATGTGTATGCATATATAAGCATGCCCAAGAGTTTTGGAATTTTTTCCTAATTTTTAAAGATTTTTAAAATCAATTTATTGTCTATTTTAGCAGTACAAAATCCAGTAATTATTCCCAAAGTATCATTTTTGATGAATAATTTATTTTCATTCTCACATTTACATCAAGATAATATTAAGGTGATTTTTGCATATTTTTACAAATCTGTTTGGTATTTTCTATGTTAAATTGCATAAATTGCAATTATAGCCTATAATACGATTAACAATATTTTGCAATCATAAAATCATTTTTAGTATTTTTAGATTAATATTTATACATTATTAATTAGTTCAGTGTTTTTTAATTTGTTTTTAAAATTATTTTAACTATTTTATAAAAAATATAAGGGGGAAATTGGCTATTTAACACATAGCCCTTTCTTGTTTTAATTTTATCCCAATTTAACCCCTCCGCTATCAGATTTTATTAAATCCAATTGACGCAAGACCCAATTAAATTCGCCCCGGCCCATCTCCGAATTAATCTGAGCCGTTGATCAAATAAGATCAACGGCCCAGATCTTTTTTCCTTAATTAATCCCTAATCTACCCCCCCCCCCTCTGACCCCTCATTTTTTCGAGACCATTCTCTCTCTCTTCGTCTCTTCTCTCCTCATTCTCTCTAGAACCTTCTGGTTCACCTCCGATGGCCTTCACCATCTCTACGGCAATCTCCAGCCTCACCTCTTTCGACCACCAGCCGCCTTGAAGCCTTATCTCGCCGGTTCCCTCCATCTCTGAGACCCCATGAGTCTCCACCGTACAAGACGGTCACTGAAGCTTTTCCTGGGTCTGTTCCCGGCCTTTCTCCGATGGATTTTGGTTTGATGGTGCCATAAACACCATTATCCTTGAGTTTTCACGACGCCGTAGGTTTCTCTTACTTCTCACGTTGGTTTCTTATACGAAACCCTAATCTCCGAACCCAACCTCTTAGAATTAT
>NW_017675661.1:38170-62569 GCF_001879085.1 Nicotiana attenuata
CTCTGTTCCCTGCTCCTGACTATCATTGGCCAGCTGAAAAGCTAAGGCTAATATTGTGCTTATACTTGGCTCTTGCATTCTGCTGTGTTCTCTTATTACTGGTATGTTCTGATTAAATTCCATGTTCCAAACCAATATGGTTATTACTACTTCAGTGTGTTCTATTCCTAATTGTTTTCTACTTATGCTTCTGCTGTGCAACATGTGATTGATTCCTGTTTTGCCTGTTGATATTCGTATGCTCATGACCACTGCTTGTTCCTAATCCTACCTGTTATGACTACATGCTGTTATTATTTACTTTTATGTCTCAATCTATCCATTTCAAAGTCTCTTTAAACTCTTTTGATTTTGTGTACCCATGCTTAGTAAGTTTGTATTAAGTCTCTGTATCCTTTGGTGATCGTTTAATGTGATCTATTTGTCCCCTTTGCTCATTATCCTTGTGCAACCCTCCAACTCTGTGTAAACTCTTTTTTTGTCAACTCTCCTCTGTAACGACCCGACCGGTCATTTTTAGAATTCACGCCCCGATCCCCTATTACCTGCTTCCCCTAAGTTCATTTCTGCTATTTTGGTTTGCCGGGACGTTCTGTGTTGAGTTTCGGAGAGTTTTGGAGCACTTAGTCCCTAAGTGAGAGATTAAGTGTTAAAAAGTGATCCGTGGTCGGAACAGTGTAAAGACAACCTCGGAATGGAAATCCGATGGTTCCGTTAGCTCCGTTAGGTGATTTCACGATTGTGAGCGTGTTCGGAATGTATTTTGGAGGTTCCTAGCTAATTTAGGCTTGAAACGCCGAAGTTTGAATTTTTGTAGTTTCCGGTCCGATAGTGAGTTTTTGATCCGAGGGTCGGAATGGAATTCCGGAAGTTGCAGTAGCTCTGTCATGTCATTTGGGACGTGTGTGCAAAATTTCAGGTCATTCGAACGTGTTTTGGTTAAGTTTTTGATCGAAAGCGTGTTTTGATGAAATTTGAAGTTCTTAGGCTCAAATCCTTGTTTAATTCGAGTTTCCGGTGTCGTTTTAGGTGGTTTAAGGATTGGTACAAGTTTGAATGGTGTTATAGGATATGTCCATAGGTTTGGTTGAGGTCCCGGGGGCCTCGGGTGTGTTTCGGATGCTCAACAGAGCATTTTGGAGTTTTGAAAGTTGCAGAAAATGCTTCAGCAGTTGCAGGTCCAAATCCTTCTTCGCGTTCGCGACTTCACTCTCGCGTTCGCGTACCTTTGACTTTCCCCTTCTTCGCGTTCGCGTAGAGTAACTCTGGAGGAGGACCAGTCTCTTCATCGCGTTCGCGTTTAGTCCTTCGCGTTCGCGAAGCTTCACGTCTGTCCTACATCGCGTTCGCATTCCATCTGTCGCGTTCGCGTAGCTTCGTGGTCCCAGGCCTTCGTGTTCGCGGTCACCTCCACGCGTTCGCGAGGGATTTTTTTTTGCAGCATTTTTTTCTCTTCTTCGCGAACGCGAGGCTCCCTACGCGTTCGCGATGCATTAAATGTTTGGGCAGACTGATTTAATCCCAAATTCGAGGGTTCACCATTCTTATCACATTTTGACTTCTAGAGCTCGGTTCTTGGCGATTTTTGAAGGGATTTTCACCTGGGAGACTTGGGTATGTGCTTCTCACTCGATTTAGACCAATTTCCATGAATCTCCTCTTAATTTCATCCTTTAATTTCAGATTTTTAATGAAAAATGGGTAGAACTTCATAGACCGGATTATTGAGTTTTGAGGGGGTGTTTGACCTCCGATTTGGGAGATTTTTATATGGTTAGACTCGTGAGAGTACGAGGGTTCTGATAATGTAAAAATTATCCGATTCTAAGATGTTGGCCTGAGGGGCATTTTGGTCATTTTGCCTAAATTCACGCTTTAGCTTTGAATTAAATAGTAGAATCAGTTGCTTGAGATGTTATTTATAATGTGTGATCTAATTGAATAGATTTGGGCCATTTGGAGTCGAGTACTCGTGGCAAGTACGCGGTTGCTAGTTGATTTTAGCCGGTTCGAGGTATGTATCTTGCCTAACCTTGTGTGGGGGACATCCCCTTAGGATTTGAGTCTTCTTTGTTGATTGTATTCCTTGTACGCGAGGTGACGAGTGCGTGCTAGGATTTATTTGTGGAAAATTGTCCCTTTTAGGCTCTTAGATCCTTGTAGTCACAGAATATAAAGTTGTCCTTGATGCGATCGAGTTCCCTATTATTAGCTTCACCTTTACATGTCTTACTTGGAATTTATTTGCCCCTTTTTGGCTTATTCTTGTTGCCTAATTGACTTTTACTTGTTTCACTGTAGGCATTACCCTTCTATAGTCACATTATCATTCCTAACTGCTTGTCTTTATTTGGAAAGCATTATTTCTATCTCTCGTGTAATTAATTGGTCTTAATTGGAAAGAAGTTAGATATCCTATATTCAGTTGATATTTCCTTAATTGTAATTATTTGATTCATGTTAACTTCCTTGTTGTTGAACTTAGTGTTATGGAATCGTTGTTTCGTATTATTTCTTCCTTGTTGAGTTGTTCTTATTGCACTTAGTATTTCTCTGTTACGGTTATTCCTTGTGAGTTAGTTGTACCGTCTTTTGGTGAACGGAAATAACTGAGTTGATTCTCTTGCTTTGTTCCTGTATATATTGTCGTTTGTTGTGTTGTACTTGAGACTGTGATGCACGAGGTTTCTGCCGTGCGGTTGAGAATATTGTGATGCACGAGGTTTCTGCCGTGCGATTGTGAATATTGTGATGCACGAGGTTTCTGCCGTGCGGTTGATTTTGAAGGGTCGCACGAGGTCTTTGCCGTGCTGTTGTTGTTATTTATGTTTTGCACATGCGGCGTAATAAGGCGGTATATGTTATATGCTTATATGTGGGTTGCGCATGTGGCGGAATAAGGAGGGAACATTGTGATGCACGTGTGGCGAAATAAGGCGGTATCTATTATATTATTATTTGCACACGTGGCGAAATAAGGTGGGCTATGTCAGGGGATGATTGTAGAGAATTGTGACGGCCTGTGGAGGCATTCCTATTTGTTTAATAATGTGATTGTGGGTTGCTTACCGGTATAAGCTTTATGGCTTGGAAGTTGTGAGGAAACATCGTACGTGTGGTCCGTTCTCCTTTTCATGTTTACTAGCTGGTAGAATTTTGTTAGAAACATTTGCACAAGCATACACGTAGCTGAACACTCCTATTAGAGGTGAATTCCTCCTGATTTTGCTAAGGGTGGAGGTTTGCCCTCGTTTATCCATTATATTTGTGAGAGTGGCCCTAGTTAGCCAGTTAGTTGTCGGTATGGCTGGGTCTTCGCGAGTTGTGGTTTGTCCGAGGCTTGGTGAAATTGTGGAAAGAGTTGGATAAGACCTTTGTGAACATCATTGTAGGATATGAGTTATTGACTTGTTTTCCCCTTACTAGTTCAGTTTTATTTATTTTCTTCCGCAATTATGGTTTATCTTCTGCATTGTTAGGCATACCTAGTCGTAGGGACTAGGTGCCGTCACGACATGTTCACATAGGGCGAACTGGGGTCGTGACATCCTCTCCTTCCTCTACTTCACACTACTTTTAGAAGATAGGTTCTACCCCCTTCATGTGAGCATTGCTTTGGGTGCCTCTGAGTGCCCACTGAACTTTGACACACAAGGCTGGTAGTCTCACACTGCACCTGTCCTGCATTTTGTTAAGTGTTTGGGTGCTGGTATTGGCCAGGGATCCAATGGGACCCTAGGGAGCTTTGCCGCACCCAGACCATGGCAAAGGCTGTGAAACTCGAAAGGAGTGAGGTTGGAAGAATGAGCCTGATTGAAGGCTCCCTATAGAATAACTTCTTATTTTTTGTTCTTTATTATTGTATTTCAGATACTATGGGTTTGTGATAATTTGTAAACAAACGATTGGGGGCTGAATAGTGAATATGGGGGGGGGGGGGGTTATGCATGCTTAGCTCAAATAATGGGTAGAAAACATGCTTATAGGATTTTTAATTACTTATCTGCGCAATAGATAACCTGTATAGGACATGCATCTCATTCACTAGAGATCCTGCTTTAGGTTCTTTACTTTCAGCCTGTTATCATGTTCATCTTGCAACCATGATCAGTTAATAACAAGCAATAATTGTAATAAACAAATAACTATTGCTGCATTCTCATTAACATTTAGAGATCATGTTTTAGGAACTCCTATGTGCATTAGACATCCTGTTACTTAAGGTGTCATACATGCCTGAGTTGAAATTTTCAAACGTCTGATTAGCATGCTTAACCTAATAATACAAGTATGGCTAACTGTTTGTGTACCTCTTTTGAAACTAAAAAAAGGGATCAAATATGCATGTTCACCCTTTAAGACAATTAGGCAATACGTACGATGCCTAGGCAAACTTTAAGCCCGATAAGAATTGATTAATCGTGTTTTTACCAGTTTAGGAACAATCAACCTCATTTAACATTTTGAACTCTGCTTTTTTGTTTTGCCTCTCTGAAGTTCACTCCGTTTTACTAAAACTCCCGCCCTATTTTGAAATAATCTCGAAATTGTGCATCTGTTTACTCTCGCTGATGTGTGTTCTATTATGTTTTCAAACTACTGGTTACCCTTTCTGCCCAGAAGCGTGCTATTTTGAATACTTATGGGTTCTCGTCAAGTTACTGTATCTTCAATGTCCTCATTCTATTTTCTTAAAAAGACGTGTTTCCATGATTTCTTATTTATATTCTAAACTGCTGTATACTTCAAAATCTTACTGCTCTTTTTAGTCGTGTTTCTGAAAATTGAACATTCTTCAAATCACTTAGATCTTAACTGAACCTTCTGCTTTCCCCGATAGGTTATAAGATTGTCCTCTTGAAACCTACTTTGTTAACTTCAACGTTCCTGTTTTTTTTACTCCCATATTTGAGACCTTAAATGTGCTTGAGACGTGCTAATTACGTGTTAACTTGTGAAGGGATCTGTGCGCCTTTATTTGTCTTTGTGTGTTCCCTTATGTGCGGTCCTGTTTGTTATGTAAGTCGCTTAGCATTTTATCCTTTAAACCTGAGGGTTCAGCCTCGTCCTTACCACATAGGAATAGTGGTCCTAAATACTCTCCAGGACATATAGGACGGGACGGGTAATAGCACGCAATAAGTAACGATACCATTCCGTGCTTTAATACCTTAACGGGGTGGGAAGGGTAGATATGGAGATGATGACCGATGCGTTAATATCCCATGTAGCCCCCTCTTCTGAGGAGTGATTACTGGATATTGCATTGACGTGATCCATATTAATCATGAACCTAGGACCCCCCCCCCCCCTCCCTTTTCTTTTTTTTTTATCTGCTTTTTTTTTCGAATTTGTTCACAAATTTGTTGCCCTCTTCCTCACAGTTTCAACTTATTTCCCATGTTATATGCAAACCTCTTCTATTTGAGCCCTTAATTGCATACTTGATTATGTGAAGTCACAATTATAACATGGCCGGGAACCACACTAGTGGATCTTGAGGGGTGGCTAAAACCTTCCCCTCGAGATAATTTCTAGCCCTTACCCAAACTCTGGTTCTTCAAACTCAAACCCTTTTAGTGTCCTAATGCACTATAATCATTAAGTGGCGACTCTTCAATTCCAAAACCCAATTCCCAAAAGGGAACGAGTTGTCCTCCCAAATGTCGTAGACCCGATTTTCGCCTTAGAAAAAAAGGGGGCGTCGACAGCATGGCGACTCTGCTGTGGATTTTCCTTTAGGCTTTTACCATTTCATGTTATTTGTGACTTTATTATTTCTTTATTGCCTTTATTTAATGTCTTTATCTCTTTTCTACTACGAAACTGACTTGGCTCTTTGTTTTCTTTTCTTTAAATGCTTTTACCGCTTTCCTTCAATACTGTTGTAATTATGACCAATTATTGTAATCGTTACTTTATGAACGTGCAAATACGTGACAACTTGTTTCATTCTTGTAATTGCATCTTCAACATCATATTCCACTCGTTCCAAACAAATACCATAGCAATGCTTATAATGAGTGGTTGCGCCCTTCCGATATTATCACCCCCTAAATTTGGCAAAGGCGTATTTGCGGTAAAACCAGTCGATCAGCGGTGCAGTCGACGGTTCCGCGCCTTTCCCTCTTGAGTTGTCCGCTCAAGGGTACCGGTCTAACACCCCATAGAAACCTTACTCTGTTCAATTGTGCATGCATCACTGTCAAACCTAGCTGAGTCAGTTATGCTGTCCGCATAATGACTCTTTAAGGTAGCCTTGTCCAAAGTCCACTGGGTTTCCTTGGAACCCAAACGGACATTACCACGTCTGTGCATTTATTTGGAGAACTAAATGCTGCTTATGCCAATTATTGATATTTAAATAGTCGAGTCCGGCGGGGGTAAGGGTCTAACACTTTGTTTTGCAGAAAATGAGGCACGAAGTCCCCAGATTCGGCATGGTAACCAACATTCACCCAAGGTTGCTAAGCTGGTGGGAAGACCTTCACTCCAGTGATCAGACTCTTGTCCGCAAATATTTGGGAAATTTGCCTTCTCATTTGGAAATCCAACCCGACAACAAAATCATAGAGGCTGCAACTTTATTCTGGGATAGCGACAGATCTGTGTTTCGCTTCGGGGACCTTGGAAATGACACCTTTGCTCGAGGAAATATGAGGTTTAGCTGGCATTCCTTGGGAGACTCCGGGTTTCCTTATGCCAGAAAATCGCAAGGGTAGGGGCTTCCTCAAAATGATGGGACTAAAGAAAAACCCAGACTTGACCTGTTTGAAGGACTCTTACATTCCTTTCAACTATCTGTACGAGAGGTACGGCCATAGAAAGTCCTACCGCACTTGCCCGGATGAATTCGCCCTCATATCATTGGGGCATATCCACAGAAGAGTCTTCGTCTTTATGTTCTGCTTTTTGGGGATGATAGTATTTCCTATGAAGAAGGCTAGGATCCACACCAGACTAGCCATGGTCACCAAGACTCTAATGGAAGGGATTGACGGGCAACCTTTCAGCATAGTACCAATGATTGTCGCAGAGATATACCGAGCCTTAGAAGACTGTCAATGAGGGGCCAATCACTTTGAAGGTTGTAACTTATTACTTCAACTCTGGCTCATGGAACACCTCCAGAGGGGTGAATATCTGCAAGAGATTCTACGCAGAGACTGGGATGATCATATCACCTTCCATCAGGCAAGGTGAATGAACTGTATGCCTAACATGTTTGCCCAACCAGAAGACACTAAAGGGTGGGTAGAATTGTTTGAAAATCTGAAAGAGGACCAGGTGCAATTGATGTTCGAATGGTTCCCTACTGAGGAGTTCATCGTCCGATCTCGGGACGCACCGTTTCTTATACTCATCGGTCTGAGAGGAACTTATCCTTATGTTCCCCTCCGAGTCATGTGGCAGGCAGGAAGAAAGCAGGTTATACCAAGGGTCGACAAAATGAGTCACTTCAGGGCCGACTTTCAAGATGACGATAGTCCATACAAGTGCCAAGCTCAGCATATGTGGCACTGCAAGATCATCCTGGGAAAAGATTCCATAGAACCAGACAGGTACCATGCTGGTTATACTCCATACTATCCAAGTTGGTTGGAGGACGATCATAGTGGGTTAGGACAACCCGGGTCTGTTCGAGGTCACAGGGTCATCGACGAAAAGGCTGAGGTGCAAGTTAAGTACAACCAATTGCGCAAGAGGATTCGGGAGTGCGAGAGTGAGCACCAGGAAATTCAAGAAGCCCATAAAAAGCTGATTGAAGAATGGAAAGATATGGCTGTCAGCGCCAATAAGCGACTAGGGTATCTGGAGCAAGGTTTAGTAGATTTGGAAAAGAAGTTCATCCAGAGGATTGAAAACTACCAGAATGCTGAAGGAAACGAAGGAGGACACTTGGCTAGAGCCTATTTGCTGCTGGGACTGCGTGAGCTGGTGAAGCTGTTCGATGGAGCTAAAGATGCCGAGTCTGGGGAAGGTCCTTCCGGGACCAAGTAGTTAGGATCTTTTCTTTTGCTTTAAATGTAATAAGGCCAATGGCCATTAGTGACATTTTATTTCCTGCAATTTTTAGTGTCGTTTTGGGATTCGTCTTATTTTGTCAATAAAATGAGGCATTTGGCATTAAAAGTTCTCCAAATTAACTTGTCGCTAGGCCTACCTCGGGCACAACGAGGCACCCAAATTAGGACACGATTTATATTCTTGCACTATGTGTTTAAATATTGCAATGTTTTCTTCTCATAATCCTCACTAACTTGTTACCTTTTTGTTTTTACTTCTGTTTTATTCCCCTCCCCAAAGGTTAGTTCGTACACTCTGGCATCATCTTCTTACTCCACAAGATCCAAGGGCCCTCCACCTCCTCCTCCTCCGAGTCCTATCAGAAACAAGAACAAGGGGAAAATGGAAGATTTGAGCAACAGAAAGGAGAACTCAGTTGAAAGGGTAGAGGTTCCTCAGGGTATTCAGGTTTCCAAGGAAAGTGCCTCCCAGCTAGAACACAAGTTATCGAAATTTCAGGAAGAACTGGACCATGTTCGGAATTTGGCAAGCTTGTCATTTTCCCTCACCACCCCAGATGTCAACTTCCCCAACACTCAAAATCCCGCACCTCCAAAAAACATCCCGAAACCACAAAAACAACCCACTCATGCTCAACACTGCAACACATGCCACACTTCAAACAACACCCCATTGCTCATCCCTGAACCGCTAAGCGCCACAAATGATCATCTCCACAACACCCCCATCTATGTGGAAACCATACCACAATATACTCAACCCATTTCAAGGACACCGGAGTTTGATGACAAAGACTCTCTTATCAGGAATCTGGCGCGGAACTCAAGAAGCTGACTAGCCGAGTCCAGGGTGTTGAAGGAAACAAAGGTATCGAGGGGCTAAATTATGAGGACCTTTGCATTCAGCCAGATGTCGAACTTCCTGAGGGGTACAAACCTCCCAAGTTTGAAATGTTTGATGGCACAGGGGATCCCAGGGTCCATTTGAGGACATACTGCGATAAGCTGGTCGGAGTCGGAAGATATGAAAAGATTCGCATGAAGCTCTTCATGAGTAGTTTGAAGGGGGATGCTCTATCTTGGTACATTAGTCAAGACCCCAAGAAGTGGACGAATTGGGTAGATATGGCGTCCGATTTCATGGACAGGTTCAGATTCAATACAGAAAATGCGCAAGACGTATTCTACATCCAGAACTTAAAGAAGAAACCCACGGAGACATTCCGCGAGTATGCTACTCGTTGGAGATCAGAAGCTGCCAAGGTCAGGCCGGCTATAGAAGAAGAACAGATGAACAGGTTTTTCGTCCGGGCTCAAGACCCATAGTATTATGAGAGGTTGATGTTGATTGAAGGCCAGAAATTTTCCGACATCATCAGCTAGGGGAGAGGATCGAGGAAGGCATTAAAAGTGGTATGGTCACTAACTTTGAGGCATTGCAGGCCACCAACAAGGTTCTACAGTCTGGCGGCGCATCCAAGTAAAGGGATGTGAGTGCCGTGATGGTTGCACAAAGAACGAAATCCCCAATAAAATACCAAACCTACCCGATATCTCCTCTCACATATCAACCTATCCCAAACTAGCAAGCACTCTCGCCCACTCACCAAGCTCCACCACCTGCTTACCCATCATCTCCACCCCTTCACATATCAACCTACCTCATCAAGATATTCCCAACCCGCACCCGCCTACCAAGCCTATAATGCTCAGCCCTCTCACTGTCAATCACCTCCCACCCGCCAAAACTTCCCTAGACCGCGGCCCAAATTCGACCGTAGACCTCCCAAACAATATACCGCCATCGCCGAACCAATCGACCAGCTGTATGAAAGGCTCAAAGCTACTGGTTATGTCACCCCTATCCCTGCCATAACTCCAGAAAATCCTTCCCAATGGATCAACCCGAACAAAACCTGTGCATACCATTCCGACATGAAGGGGCATACCATTGATGAATGCCGCTCTCTAAGGGATAAAATCCAAGCTTTAATTGACAACAAGATTATTGTGGCGAAGGAACCTGCTCCTAATGTTCGCAACAACCCCTTGTCCGACCACAAGGGCGGAGGCGTTCACATGATAGAGATAGAAGATGATTGGAACCCCAGAGGATCGATCAGATTTATTGATGAAGATGACGAGCCAAAGAAACCAACTGTCACACTTAATCCAATTGTAGTCCAGATCCAGCCTTCTGGAGACACTGAAGTGAACATGATCCATACCACTTGAGTTCGAGGCACCTTCTTCTGCAAAGGTGCCAGGACCGATTGAGGTCGAGTTTGGATCCCCAAAGGCACCTGTACCATTTGAAGTTGCTGTATTACCTCCCAAAGCAAGGGTACCCATTCCCGTGGCTATGTCAACCGTAGCACCATTCCATACGAAGGCCATTCATTGGGACTACACTGCCGAGGCGAGAAGGAAAGGGAAAACCAAATTTGGAAAAGCAATTGCAGCGCAAGGGATGACCAGAACCGGCAGGGTTTATACCCCAGAACATTTAGCTGAATCTAGTAAGCAGGCCCCTATACGGCCTATTGAAACTGGACCCGATGATCTCTGGAGGAAGATACAAGCAAAGGAGTACTCAGTCATTGATCAACTGAATAAAACACCGGCGCAGATCTCCATCCTAGCTCTGCTGCAAAGCTCCGATGCACATAATAATGCCTTGATGAAGGTACTGAGTGAGGTATATGTACCCAGCAACATAACTGGAAGAGAAATGGCGAACATGGTAGGGCAAGTTTTGGAGAGTCACAAAATCACTTTCCACGAAGATGAGCTTCCACCAGAAGGGTTGTGCCACAACAAGGCGTTGCACATAGCCGTGCAATGCGAGTATTATTTCATCACCAGAATTCTGGTTGACGGGGGGTCCAACCTCAATATTTTTCCATTGGTGACTCTCAGAACATTGGGGAAGAGCCTGCATGAGATCAAGGATGGAGCCATCAATGTCAAAGCTTTCGATGGTTCCCAAAGGACCACTGTTGGGGAAATCAGTTTATGTCTACAAATGGGACCGACCTGGTTCGATGTTGAATTTCAAGTAATAGACGTCCCAGCATCCTACAACTTGCTATTGGGACGGCCCTGGATCCATGCCGCTGGAGCTGTAGCATCAACCCTACATGAGGCAGTAAAGTTTGAGTGGAATCACCAAGAGCTGATTATTCACGGCGATGGTAGCAATCCCATATACAGTCGCCAAACCATCCCGACAATAGGAGGAAGAAGGAAGATAGTCGGAGAAACTTATCATCACATTGAGCGAGTCAACGCCATGGACAAGGATAAATGGTGGGATAACAAGATTGAGAGTGTACTAAATTGGTGTGGATACGAGCCTGGCAAGGGAGTTGGCAAAAACCTCCAGGGAATCGCCAAACCCATTAAACTAAAGAAACATGGCACCACTTTTGGTTTGGGGTATAAATACACTTGGGAGGAGTTCAACCACTGGTCTCCACCATGGCGCAGTCCCTACTACCCACTGGAGCATTCGATACCTCGCCTGGAGCAGACTTTCCAACCAGCAGCTGTCATATATGGGTCAGAAGAAGAGGAAGCGTTGGCGGTAGTAAGGAATCTGTTTTTGGAAGATGACAACATGGACTGCTGTGTCATTTTTGAGGAGGAAGGGGAGGAAGGCCATTCCATACAAGCTGTGAACTGCGGAGCACGCCTCGACAATTGGTCCATCAGAACCACCAGAGTCCGGAAAGCTTCGGGGTAGCAAGGCTGAACAAAGCACCATGCATTACTTTTTACTTTTTCTCTAGCTGGTCTCATTTCCGCATTTTTAATTTCGAAAATAAGAGCTCCAATGTTCAAAACAATTATGAAATTTATCAAAGCATTTCAGTTTCTTATAAGTTTCGCTCTTATTATTTTTCTATCGTTTACTTTATTTACACAACATTATTATTACTTATCTTGATGAACCGACGATTGCGACATGCAACAAGACAACGCAACAAACAGACATAGACTCAGAAGAGGATGATATACCAGAAGAGGTCGTTGAAAAGGTTGAGGATTTTGAGAATAGGCCTAAGTCTAACTTGGTCGAAACTGAGATTGTAGACTTGGGGGATACAGAGAATGTCAAGGAAACGCGCATCAGTGTTCATCTGTCACCATCAGAAAAGAAAGAGTACACAGAATTTCTAAGGGAATATGAGGACATATTCGCCTGGTCGTATGATGATATTACTGGTCTCAGTACATCCATTGTAGCTCACAAACTGCCAACCGATCCCACATGCCCACCAGTAAAATAGAAGCTCAAAAAGTTCAAACCTGACATGAGTTTGAAAATCAAGGAAGAGGTCACTAAGCAAGTCAAAGCCAAGCTTCTTAGGGTGGTAGAGTATCCGACATGGTTAGCCAACATTGTGCCAGTACCAAAGAAGGATGGGAAGGTCAGAGTCTTTGTCGACTACCGGGACCTCAACCGGGCCAGTTCGAAAGACGACTTCCCCTTACCAAACATACACATTCTAGTTGACTACTGCGCCAAGCATGAGCTGCAGTCGGTCGTTGATTGTTTTGCTGGGTATCATCAGATGTGGATGGATGAGGAAGATGCGGAGGAAACGGCATTCATTACGCCGTGGGGAATGTATTATTACAAAATGATGCCGTTTGGGTTAAAGAATGCTGGGGCCACCTACATGAGGGCCATGACTACTATTTTCCACGACATGATGCACAAAGAGATCGAGGTGTATGTAGACGATGTCATAATAGAATCCAAGAAAGCCACTGACCACAAGGAAGACGCCTGAACCCGGTAGACCTTTTTTGCTCTACCTTGCGGTTTTGGATGGGGCATTCGGTTGTGTTTTTGGACGACATGATGAAACGGGGAGAAAGGAGCAGGCCATCTACAATCTCAGCAAAAAGTTCACCCCGTACGAGGCCCGGTATTCCCTATTGGAACGCACCTGTTGTGCTCTGACTTGGGTAGCTCAGAAGTTGAGGCATTAATTCTGTGCCTATACCACTTACCCCATATCAAGAATGGATCCGCTGAAGTATAGCTTTCAGAAGCCCATGCCCATTGGCAAGCTAGCCAAGTGGCAAATCCTGCTGAGTGAATTTGACATTATCTATGTGACTCAAAAGGCAATCAAAGGACAAGCCTTGGCAGATCATCTCGCCAAGAATCCCGTGGATGGAGAATACGAGCCTCTAAAAACGTATTTTCCCGATGAAGAGGTATCTTTCATATGAGAGGATATTGCAGAATCCTATGATGGTTGGAGAATGTTTTTTGACGGAGCAACAAATTTCAAAGGAGTTGGTATAGGAGCAGTCTTAGTATCAAAAACCGGCCAGCATTATCCGGTATCTGCCAAACTCAGGTTCCCGTGCACCAACAACATGGTCGAATACGAAGCCCGCATCTTAGGGCTCAAGCTGGCCATTGATATGAACATTCAGGAGTTACTAGTGATCGGGGATTCAGATTTGCTCATACATCAGGTCCGAGGAGAATGGGCAACCAAGAACTCCAAGATACTCCCATATCTACATCATGTACAGGAGTTGAGGAAGAGGTTCACAAAGACAGAATTTCAGCATGTCCCTAGAGTTCAGAATGAGTTTGCCGACGCATTGGCCACCCTATCATCTATGATTCATCATACAGATAAGAACTTCATAGATCCTATTCCGGTAAAGATTCACGACCAACCAGCTTATTGTGTTCATGTCGAGGAAGAAGCAGATGGAAGACCATAGTTCCATGACATCAAGGAATATTTGACAACGGGAGGATATCCGGAACTTGCAAATGCTACTCAGAAATGCACACTTCGGAGATTATCTAACAACTTTTTTCACAGTGGAGGAATCCGTATAGGAGGACTCCAGATTTGGGATTGCTAAGGTGTGTCGAAGCAAAGGAAGCATCCAGGTTATTAGAAGAAGTTCACGCTGGGACCTGCGGTCCGCATATGAACGATTTTGTCTTAGCAAAGAAGATACTCCGAGCTGGTAATTTTTTGGATGACTATGGAAACGGACTGTATCCAGTACGTCCGAAGGTGCCATCGCTGTCAGATACATGCAGACATGATAAAAGTGCCTCCAAACGAGCTTACTGCAACAAAGCTCGCCATGGCCGTTCGCCGCTTGGGGAATGGATGTTATCGAACCTATTGAGCCTGCCGCATCAAACGGGCATAGGTTCATTCTAGTGGCAATTGATTACTTCACCGAATGGGTTGAAGCAGTGTCATATAAGGCAGTGACTAAGAAAGTCGTGGCAGACTTTGTTCGCGACCGTATCGTTTGTCGATTCGGCATCCTAGAGTCGATCATTACTGACAATGGTTCCAATCTCAACAGTGATCTGATGAAAGCAATGTGTGAAACATTTAGGATCAACCACAAGAACTCTACAGCCTACAGACCTCAGATGAATGGAGCTGTAGAGGCGGCCAACAAGAATATCAAGAAGATACTGAGGAAAATGATAGAAAAACATAAGCAGTGGCACGAGAAGCTATTATTTGCTCTATTCGGGTACCGCACCACGGTTCGCACATCAACCGGAGAAACTCCCTACATGTTGGTTTATGGTACAGAAGCAGTCATCCCCACCGAAGTAGAAATTCCCTCTTTGAGGATCATACAGGAAGCAGAACTTGACGACGCAGAATGGGTAAAAAGTCGCTACGAGCAGCTAGCTCTTATAGATGGGAACAGAATGAATGCAGTTTGCCATGGTCAATTTTATCAGAACAGATTGTCCAGAGCCTTCAACAAAAGAGTCAAGCCGAGACAGTTTACACCGGGGCAGCTGGTGTTGAAGAAAATATTCCCGCATCAAGATGAAGCCAGAGGGAAATTCTCTCCCAACTGGCAAGTTCCGTACATTGCTCATCGGGTTCTAACAGGAGGAGCCCTCATACTTGCAGAAATGGACGGAGAAGTTTGGCAAAAGCCGATCAATTCAGATGCAGTGAAGCGATACTATGTGTAGCCATTTATGATTTCTTTATGATGTAATTTGAACTACGTCTGTCCTGATTCCCGTTTAAGAGGGGATACGTAGGCAACCTTATGGGTTCGGTCACAATCCAATAAAATTTTCATTCCCCCCGATATTGGAAACTGGGGCAGAATTTTGAGGAGGACCCTCAAAATTCCGAAGTCGATCTTTAGCCAATCATCGCACGCAACCGTTGGAATCACCAACCCAGTAAGCTGGGGCAGAATTTTGAGGAGGACCCTCAAAATTCCGAAGAGAGAGGTTGCAATGTCTTGAACCGCGTCGCAGTCGTCGGTTCATCTAACAGAAAACTATTTTTTTAATTTTATGATCACGTTACATTTTTCACCAAATCATGCATATCCGTTATCAAAATTATTTTGTTTAGCAACACTACCCCAAGGATACGCACAGTATCACCGAGACAAGGGCCGAGCAGGATGAGCAAACTCCATGGGGATACAAACTAACCTTCCCCTCTTTTTTAGAACTCACGATTTTTCTTTGGATGCAGGCACTCAAATCGTAACATCATCAGATATATCGATGCACTCGTACTTCTCGGGAATACAACTCTCAGAATCATCACCTATTTACAATTGCTACCCGGACACGACATCCCCAGCAACCACAATATAGCAATCAACTATCAGCTGTAAAGCTATCAGCTAAGAGATTTTACCATTACTTGCCTTTTACATTTCTTGCATTGCATAAGGCTTCCTTTCTGCCTTCCGATACTAAGCATGGTCTCCATCTGCATTTCTCTGCATTACATATGGCTAACTTTCTGCCTTCCGAGACTAAGCATTGTCTCCATCTGCATTTCTCTACATTGCATAAGGCTATCTTTCTGCCTTCCGAGACTAAGCATTGTCTCCATCTGCATTTCTCTGCATTGCATAAGGCTACCTTTCTGCCTTTCGAGACTAAGCTCTGTCTCCTTCATTGCATGGCTGAAATATCGTCACTTCATTTAAATCCTGCATCGGCTGAAAGATCGTCATTTTGCTTACATCTTAGTATGGCTGAAATATTGCCACTTCATTTAAATCCCGCATCGGCTGAAATATCGCCATTTTTATTTATGTCTTGCATCGGCTGAAAGATCGCCATTTTACTTACATCTTTGCATGGCTGAAAGATCGCCGCTTCATTTAAATCCTGCATCGGCTGAAAGATCGCCATTTTACTTACATCTTTGCATGGCTGAAATATCGCCGCTTTATTTAAATCCCGCATCGGCTGAAATATCGCCATTTTTATTTATGTCTTGCATTTGCTGAAATATGGCCACTTCTTTTAAATATTGCATGGCTGAAATATCGCCACTTCATTTAAATCCCGCATCAGCTGAAATATCGCCATTTTTATTTATGTCTTGCATTGGCTGAAATATCGCCAATACATTTAAATTTTGCATGGCTGAAATATTGCCACTTCATTTAAATCTTGCATCGGCTGAAAAATCGCCATTTGTACTTACACTTTACATCGGCTGGACTATCGCCATTTTTTATTTAAGTCTTGCATCGGCTGAAAGAACGCCAAACCCCGCATTTCATGGGCTGAAAGATCGCCAAGTTATCCGAAGGCGTCATTGTTTGGAGGCACCATTTTCATAGCCCGAGAACGCCATGCCAGGGCCTGAGGACCCCACTTTTATCTTTTGCATATCATTATTCAAAGGCATCATAGTTCGGAGGAATCATTCTCATAGCCTGAGAACATCATTTCATAGCCTGCGAATCCTTAATTATACGCTTCATGGCCCAGGACGTCATGGTCTGTGGACGTCATCCTAACCCTCCAAAGACAACATTCATGGTCCAATGGGAACTTGCATCACATTTAAATTTATGCACCATGTATGCTGGTATTACTCACTTGCAGGTACACCTGATATCAACAGCCATCTCAGCAGGAGCGATCCCGCTTCAGTCCCCGCAGCATATCACACTTCAACCACCTTTCTCAATCTAAACGTCGCGTCCGTTCTTTTCAAAAACCTCCATCGGCATATTCCGTCAATGGACCCTGAACTACATATGGCCTGATTCCTGTAAGACCAGGGATATGTAGGAAACTCAGGAACCGGAGCTCGGTCAAAATCTTCCAAATCGTTTCTTTCGGTCAAAATTGCCCATCATATCTTTACCCGACAACTCTTTCATCCTTCTCGGGTAAAGAGGGGCAGTTGTTGATACCCAATTTTTTCCTATGTATTTTTAATACTCAAATATTCTCAAAATAGCATGTGTATGCATATATAAGCATGCCCATGAGTTTTGGTATTTTTCCCTAATTTTTAAAGATTTTTAAAATCAATTTATTGTCTATTTTAGCTATACAAAATCCAGTAATTATTCCCAAAGTATCATTTTTGGTGAATAATTTATTTCCATTCTCACATTTACACCAAGATATTATTAAGGTGATTTTTGCCTATTTTTACAAATTTGTTTGGTATTTTCTAAGTTAAATTGCATAAATTGCAATTATAGCCTATATTATGATTAACAGCATTTTACAATCACAAAATCATTTTCTGTATTTTTAGATTAATATTTATACTTTATTAATTAGTTCAGTGCTTTTAATTTGTTTTTAAAATCATTTTAACTATTTTATAAAAACTAAAAGGGGGAAATTGGCTACTTAACACATAGCCCTTTCTTGTTTCAATTTTAGCCCAATTTAAACCCACCCCTATCAGATTTAATTAAATCCAATTGACCCAAGACCCAATTAAATTCGCCCCAGCCCAATCTCTAATTCAACCCGGCCCAGCTCCGAATTAATCTGAGCCGTTGATCAAATAAGATCAACGGCCCAGATCTTTTTTCCTTAATTAATCCCTAATCTACCCCCCCTGACCCCTCATTTTTTCGAGACCAGTCTCTCTCTTCGTCTCCTCCTCTCCTCCTTCTCTTTAGAACCTTCTGGTTCACCTCCGATGGCTTTCACCATCTCTACGCCCACCTTCAGCCTCACCTCTTTCGACCACCACCGCCTTGAAGCCTTATCTCGCCGGTTCCCTCCATCTCTGAGACCCCATGAGTCTCCACCGTACAAGACGGTCACTGAAGCTTTGCCTGGGTCTGTTTCCGGCCTTTCTCCGATGGGTTTTGGTTCGATGGTGCTAAAAACACCATTATCCTTGAGTTTCACAGCCAGGTTTCTCTTACTTCTCACTAGTTTCTTATGAAACCCTAATCTCGACCCAAACCTCTTGAATCTCTGTATTTTTAATGATTTTTTTAACTCACGCCTTTATGTTTTGCACTACTCTCTACTCGATCTTTACGGTTGCTCAAGTTTTAAACATTTTGTTCCCTTTTTGAAACTAGGGTTTCTGAACCCCTTTTTAAAATCACTTTATTTTCTGATTTTGAGTACTAATTCGTGATTTTCAGTACTATTTCTAAACATTTTTTGCTTAAGTCTGATGAAACCCTAGCTTTATATTTTTGTGTTTGTATTATTTGTTCGATTGTGTGTTCTTGTTTGAGTTCCGTGTTCTTTGCTTTAATTTTGTTGCTAGCGTTCCATTCCCCTGCCATTCTGTGTTCTTCGCTTAGGATTCTCTAATAGCTTACATGGTGCTTTTATACTGATTCTTGCAAGACCTCTTTAGGACTGTGATACTTGCCTTATATTGTGATTCTACATATTTTCCTTATGGTTTGGTACTGATTTCAAAATTGCTTCCTTAATTTGTGGGATACTTTCCTCGATTAATACTGATTTCCTAGGTTTTCAATCTCGTTCATTATTTTGAAAACTATTTTCCAGAATTAAAGTGGTATTTTGCCCTATATGTGTGCACAAATATGTTGATTGATTTGCCTGACCTATTTCCCTAATTGGAGTATCATGTACCTAGTCTTTATTGCATACTTTATGCTATTCTGTTTCCATATGTGATCATACCATGCTTTGTGATTTCTTCCTTTTAAATAACTGCTTATTACCGTTTGACTTTGATTCCTTAATCAAAGGGGAGTCCATATACTGATTTGATTATGATAGATGCCAGTTCCTTAATTAGGGACTGATACCTTGTTTGTTTACTCGTATTCAGTGCCATAAGTACCCCCATTCTCTTTTTGAAAAAAGACACGAATACCTTGCATATCACAAATACACACAGCAATCACATTGCTCTCTCTCTTGTGTTACTTATCTCTTTTGCTCTGTTCCCTGCTCCTGACTATCATTAGCCAGCTGAAAAGCTAAGGCTAATATTGTGCTTATACTTGGCTGTTGCATTCTGCTGTGTTCTCTTATTACTGGTATGTTCTGATTAAATTCCATGTTCCAAACCTATATGGTTATTTCTACTTCAGTGTGTTCTATTCCTAATTGTTTTCTACTTATGCTTCTGTTGTGCAACATGTGATTGATTCCTGTTTTGCCTGTTGATATTCGTATGCTCATGACCACTGCTTGTTCCTAATCCTACCTGTTATGATTACATGCTGTTATTATTTACTTGTATGTCTAAATTTGTCCATTTAAAAGTCTCTTTAAACT
The DNA here is from genome assembly GCF_001879085.1 of Nicotiana attenuata. Lineage (NCBI taxonomy): Eukaryota > Viridiplantae > Streptophyta > Magnoliopsida > Solanales > Solanaceae > Nicotiana > Nicotiana attenuata. The sequence goes on from NW_017675661.1 coordinate 57,746, forward strand.
CTTTTGATTTTGTGTACCCATGCTTAGTAAGTTTGTATTAAGTCACTGTATCCTTTGGTGATTGTTTAACGTGATCTATTTGTCCCCTTTGCTCATTATCCTTGTGTGCATCCCTCCAACTCTGTGTAAACTCTTTTTTTATCAACTCTCCTCTCCTTCCTGCACTTCACACTACTCTTAGAAGATAGGTTCTACCTCCTTCGTGTGAGCATTGCTTTGGGTGCCTCTGAGTGCCCACTGACTTTGACACACAAGGCTGGTAATCCCACACTGCACCTGTCCTGCATTTTGTTAAGTGTTTGGGTGCTGGTATTGGCCGGGGATCCAATGGGACCCTAGGGAGCTTTGCCGCACACAGACCATGGCAAAGGCTGTGAAACTCGAAAGGAGTGAGGTTGGAAGGAATGGGCCTGATTGAAGGCTCCCTATAGAATAACTTTTTATTGTTTGTTCTTTATTGTTGTAATTCAGATACTATGGATTTGTGATAATTTGTAAATAAATGATTGGGGGCTGAATAGTGAATATGGGGGGGGGGGGGGGGTTATGCATGCTTAGCACAAATAATGGGTAGAAAACATGCTTATAAGATTTTTATTTACTTATCTGCGCAATAGATAACCTGTATAGGACATGCATCTCATTCACTAGAGATCCTGCTTTAGGTTCTTTACTTTCAGCCTGTTATCATGTTCATCTTGCAACCATGATCAGTTAATAATGAGAAATAATTGTAATAAGCAAATAACTGCTGCTGCATTCTCATTAACATTTAGAGATCATGTTTTAGGAACTCCTATGTGCATTAGACATCCTGTTACTTAAGGTGTCATACCTGCCTGAGTTGCAATTGTCAAACGTCTGATTAGCATGCTTAACCTAATAATACAAGTATGGCTAACTGTTTGTGTACCTCTTTTGAAACTAAAAAAAAGGGATCAAATATGCATGTTCACCCTTTAAGACAATTAGGCAATACGTACGACGCCTAGGCAAACTTTAAGCCCGATAAGAATAGATTAATCGTGTTTTTACCAGTTTAGGACCAATCAGCCTCCTTTAACATTTTGAACTCTGCTTTTTTGTTTTGCCTCTCTGAAGTTCACTCCGTTTTAGTAAAACTCCCGCCCTATTTTGAAATAATCTCGAAATTGTGCATCTGTTCACTCTCGCTGATGTGTGTTGTATTATGTTTTCAAACTACTGGGTTACCCTTTCTGCCCAGATGCGCGCTATTTTGAATACTTATGGGATCTCGTCAAGTTACTGTATCTTCAATGTCTTCATTCTATTTTTAAAAAAAACGTGTTTCAATGATTTCTTATTTATATTGTAAATTGCTGTATACTTCTAAATCTTACTGCTCTCTTTATTCGTGTTTCTGAAAATTGAACATTCTTCAAGTCACTTAGATCTTAACTGAAACTTCTGCTTTCCCCGATAGGTTATAAGATTGTCCTCTTGAAACCTACTGTTTTAACTTCAACGTTCCTGTTTTTTTTACTCCCATCTTGTGACCTTAAATGTGTTTGAGACGTGCTAATTACGTGTTAACTTGTGGAGGGATCTGTGAGCCTTTATTTGTCTTTGTGTGTTCCCTTATGTGCGGTCCTATTTGTTATGTATGTCGCTTAGCATTTTATCCTTTAAACCTGAGGGTTCAGCCTCGTCCTTACCACATAGGAATAGTGGTCCTAAATACCCTCCAGGACTTATAGGACGGGACGGGTAATAGCACACAATAAGTAATGATACCATTCTGCGCTTTAATACCTTAACGGGGTGGGAAAGGTAGATATGGAGATCATGACCGATGCGTTAATATCCCATGTAGCCCCCTCTTCTGAGGAGTGATTACTGGATATTGCATTGACGTGATCCATATTAATCATGAACCTATGACCCCCTTTCCTTTTCTCTTTTTTTTTATCTACTTTTTTTTAAATTTTTTCACAAACTTGTTGCCCTCTTCCTCACAGTTTCAACTTATTTGCAATGTTATATGCAAACCTCTTCTATTTGAGCCCTTAATTGCTTACTTGATTATGTGAAGTCACAATTTTAACATGGCCGGGAACCACACTAGTGGATCTTGAGGTGTGCCTAACACCTTCCCCTCGAGATAATTTCTAGCCCTTACCCAAACTCTAGTTCTTCAAACTCAAACACTTTTAGTGTCCTAATGCACTTTAATCATTAGGTGGCGACTCTTCAATTCCAAAACCCAATTCCCAAAAGGGAACGAGTTGTCCTCCCAAATGTCGTAGACCCGATTTTTGCCTTAGAAAAAAAGGGGGCGCCGACATTAATATGTTCTAACAATTCAGTTAAAGGCATGGAAAGAGTCTAGATAATCTAAATCAGTCAAATACCACATATAGACCGTGTACCCACTCGTCACCTTGCGTACACAACTTTCTCATAACACAAATAGCACAATTAACCCAAATTCTAAGGGGTACTTTCCCCCACACAACGTTAGGCAAGATACTTACCTCAACTATGCCAACTCAACTATCCGAAATAGCTTTTCCCCTAAAATTCGCCTCCACACGGCTCAAATCTACCCAAAAATGACATAGTAACATCAAACAATGCAAGAGAAACTAATTACAATAAATAAAACTATGATCTTTACATTTTATCCAAAAAGACAATGCTGGGCCCGCCTTGGATTCCGAATCAAAGCTTACCCAAGCGAAGCCCAAACCAATACAAGCTCAGACGAACAAAAACCGACTCAATCGCAGTCCGATAGCTCAACCAATTTGACAAAACATCGCTCTTGGGTGCTCATAATTAAGAGTCCAACCCACACTAGTTGGGTCCCATATCTCCCCAAAAACTCCTCCAAAACGTGCCAAATTCGAGTATGTTGTTCTCCTAGTAATGGAGAACAAAACCCCAAAAGGAATCGAGAAATAAATGCATCTAACTCATTTTTAATTTTTAAAATTTAGGACACAGCCTTAGGTCTTGATTTAAAGTATTAAATGTGTTTTAAATTAAATCATGGATTAAAGCTTAAACCAAGGGAATGAATCAAAGGGAAATACTTAGGTTATGGTTTAGACCTTAACCCATGGAAGAAACTTGAGGAACATCCTTGAATTCTCCCAATCCCAAACTTTCAAGATGAGAAAAACTCCAACAACATTAATAGCCAAAAATGCCCAGTTGTTTAGTCTCGTTTCTTGTGCTAAACAATCCCAAAACTCGCTTTGATGCCTCTAATGGATTCCTCGTGAAATTCCTGTCAAGTTAGGCTTTTGAATCACTCCATTTGACCTTATAATAAAGGAGATATGTTGGTTTCTTTTTTTTTTTTTGATAAAATTAACATTTTATTTCATAAAAAAAAAATGTCATTACATATCCAGATTGATGCTGACCATTAATCTCCTATTTCTGTTTACATTCATATACTGGCCTACACTATTTCATAGTAACTAACTATACTAAGGAAAATTGTTTAAGTTCTCCAATTCCTTTTGCCATTTACCTTTCTTCCTCCCTTGAATGTGTATATGCATAGCAATTTCCTTGCATAATTGCTCCATGTTATATCTGCCTTTGTTGAATCTAATCGAATTCCTTTCGCGCCAAATGCAATATACAACCATCGCAAAAGTTGTTGTTGGCCCAAGTCCAGGTGGTGTTTTGAAGAATGACAAATGAACCAGTCATGGACCAGGTCCATCATGTGAGACACAGTGTTTATCAACCTATACATGTGAGATACACGTGAAGGAGATAAGTCTCAAGGATAAAGCAGCAATATCTCTTGAACTGATCGAAAATGTTGCATATTGGATGATGAAAGAAAGTATCCTCATGGGAAGATGACATAATCCGGATAAAGGATAGGGTTGGAGTTTGTATTGTTCAAGGACTCAACTTCGATGGAAGATCAGCAATTGAGTCTCAATCAACCTCTGATTACTAACTCATTAAATAACAGCAATTGTTCTCTTTTACAGGGATTGCACAAACGCAAAAGTGAAAATAAATTGAGAGCAAAAGAGCGAGGCAATTTTGCAAGCAATTTATGTGAGATTCAAGTGTGCATTCCTGAAGCTACTTGGGCAAGATAGAAGAACCAATTCCATTTTGTTTATTCTTATTCTAGTTCAATTGTAGTAGGTGGTTTAAAGTTGTACCTTTCCAGCTTTTGTAGAAGCAATTTTATTAGGTACTTTGAGTATTCAAGTTATAGCATAACTTGAAGGTGTCGCAACAGTTGAGGCTGTGTGCCACACTGGGATTAGAGTTTAATCCTTAGGTTTACAAGAGTTTTGTAAATGCTATTTTGGCTCAGTGATTTTAATGGAAGCTTCGGAAAATCCTACTGAGTAGTAGGTCGTGGTTTTTTCACCTTCTGAGCCAGGTGTTTTCCACGTAAAAATCTCCGTGTTCTTTATTTTTTGCACCCTTAATTTCGCAAACAGTAATAGTAAGTACACCTAGAAGAACCAGGTTCTTCTAAAGCGAAAATTGGGTACGACATAAATCACCCCCCCCCTCTTGTGTGCTATTGACGTTTAGAACATCAGTTGCTGTAGTTACTTCAGCTTTACAATTTTTGCTTCTTGCCAGTCTGCTTATCCAAAGTAGTTCATCTTTCCAGCTTCCTATTTGCCTTGTGATTCCAAGCCATTTCAATACTCTGTCCCATAAGTTCTTTGTTTTTGGACAGCCAAAACATAAATGATCAAAATCTACCATGTTGGTTGAACAGAACACACAGTCTAGTGGGGCCTGAATTCCAAATTTCATAAGTCTGTCCACTGTTGCTAGCCTTTGATGAGTAGCCAGCCACAGGTG
>NW_017675662.1:0-2067 GCF_001879085.1 Nicotiana attenuata
ATTAAGAAAGAAATGAGGAGGCAAGACTTGGTTTTGGTTGTTTTCTAAAGTTTTATTCATCTCTTAAAGACTCAAGCTTATCCTTGGATGCTGTTGAAGAATCTCGTCGACGCTTTGGGTTGGAGGCGAGTGATTTTATTTGCTTCAAAGCAAGAATTGTTATCTTACTTATTGACGATGGAATTAAGTTGAACAAAAAGCTTGACATCAAATGGCATGAAACTCTGGTACGGACAGTTGGTAGAATACTACAAGTTGGAGATATAATTAAAGAGACCAAATCTTGATATCTTGGTACATGTCTTTAGTCATTTAAGACTTATACACGTAGATGCCACTGATCCTTTATGACCAATTAGTCATATTCTATGAGCTTCCTTGCTGCCACGTTTTGGAATTATACTTATCCAAATATTTGGATTAATTAGGTAATGTCCCAGTACCCGGTAATTAATCAATTACCCGCAAAATTGAGAATTATTCCCACTTACTTAAAATATTTCTCACTTTTCACATACCTTATACACCTTACTAACATGGTCACATGGTGCCTTGTATGGTACTAGTCCATAAATATAGTGTATTAACGTTCGGCCGGTATTATCGCAATATGCCAAACTTCAACGAAATTCATTTTCTTCAACTTGCTTCCCCTCTTGCCTTCACGAATTTACTAATCATTTTTGAAATAGCATAATCCTTATAATCCCCAAATAATCTTTTCCTTGGACTGATGTCAATTACCTCACGACAAATTCAACGTAAAATACTGCAGGGTGCAACATCGTCGTAACTTATTACTGTGAAGCGTAACATCGCCGTAATGTAATACTACAGGGTGCAAAACTGTCGTAACTTAATACTGCAGGACGTAACATCAATCGTAATGTAATACTGCGGGACGTAATATTGACGTAATATTGCGGGGCGTAACAGATTATTGAGACTAGTGGTGTGGCATTTACTACCTTTCAGTTTTCTGGGGCTGCCTTCACGTGGCAGGAGGCGTATGAGAGGCGTAGGCCTGCTGGTGCAGCGCCCCTTACTTGGCAGCAGTTCTCTGTTCTCTTCCTAGAGAAGTATGTACCACAGTCGCGCCGAGAGGAGTTGCGTAGGCAGTTTGAGCAGCTGCGTCAGGGGGAGATGACGGTGATGCAGTATGAGATGCGGTTCTCTAAGTTAGCCCGACATGCAGTTTGGTTGGTTCCCACAGATCGAGAGAGGATCAGGAGGTTTGTTGATGGCCTCACATACCGGCTTCGGATTGTCATGACTAGAGAGAGGGTGATTGGTGCTACATTCGAGGAGGTTGTGGATATTGCCAAGGAGATTGAGTCTGTCCGTCGCCAGGAGCGAGAGGAGAGAGAGGCCAAGAGGCCTCGAGGATCTGGTAGCTACAGTGGTGCTCCTTCGAGGGGCCAGTTTCAGCACGACAGAGGCCGACAGTTCTGACATGGTCAGTCTGATCACTCAGGTTATCGAGGGGCGTCATCGGGTCATGGTTCCCACAGTTCACACCAGGGCCATTCATCACTTAGTGCCCTTTCAGCTCAGAGCTCATCCCGTGCTCCATCTGTTCAGGGCTCTTCTATACCGAGTGCATCTGCTAGTCACTCCGGTGCGAGGGGTTCCCTTCAGTCCCCATCTCTGGCACCGGGGAGTTGCTATGAGTGCGGGGAGTTTGGGCATATGAGGAGGCAGTGTTCCCGCCGTGTTGCTAGTTCATCCCAGCAGAGGGGTCAGTCATCAGCTTCAGCGCCAGTTGCTCCACCACCACCCGCCCAGCTAGTTAGGGGTGGGGATTAGTCAGCCAGGGGTCGCCCCAGAGGGGGAGGTCAATCAGGGGGCGGTCAGGCCCGTTTTTATGCTCTTCCCGGCAGACCCGATGCCATTGCTTCTGATGCTGTCATTACAGGTATTATTTCAGTCTGCCACAGAGATGCCTCTGTATTATTTGACCCCGGTTCCACCTATTCTTATGTGTCATCATACTTTGCTCGCTATTTGGGTACTCCTCGTGAGTTTCTTGCTTTACCTGTTCATGTATCTACCCCGGTGGGTGATACT